>NC_134496.1:13450425-13605817 GCF_040206685.1 Ascaphus truei | reverse complement strand
GGGGGTGTCACAAGGGGACCTGGCAGGAGGGGGGGATGTCATTAGGGGACCTGGCAGGAAGGGGGGGTCACTAGGTGACCTGGCAGGAGGGGGGGGGTCACAAGGGGACCTGGCAGGAGGGGGGGGTTCACAAGGGGACCTGGCAGGAGGGGGGATGGGGGGGTGTCACTAGGGGACCTGGCAGGAGGGGGGAGGGGGGGGATGTCACTAGGGGACCTGGCAGGAGGGGAGGTGTCACTAGGGGACCTGGCAGGAGGGGGGAGGGGGGGTGTCACTAGGGGACCTGGCAGGAAGGGGGGGAGGGGGGTGTCACTAGGGGACCTGGCAGGAGGGGGGAGGGGGGTGTCACTAGGGGACCTGGCAGGAAGGGGGGAGGGGGGTGTCACTAGGGGACCTAGCAGGAAGGGGGGGAGGGGTGTCACTAGGGGACCTGGCAGGAAGGGGGGAGGGGGGTGTCACTAGGGGACCTGGCAGGAAGGGGGGAGGGGGGTGTCACTAGGGGACCTGGCAGGAAGGGGGGAGGGGGGTGTCACTAGGGGACCTGGCAGGAAGGGGGGTTTCACTAGGGGACCTGGCAGGAGGGGGGAGGGGGGGTGTCACTAAGGGGACCTGGCAGGAGGGGGGAGGGGGGGTTTCACTAGGGGACCTGGCAGGAGGGGGGGTTTCACTAGGGGACTTGGCAGGAAGGGGAGAGGGGGGGGGTGTCACTAGGGGACCTAGCAGGAAGGGGGGAGGGGTGTCACTAGGGGACCTGGCAGGAAGGGGGGAGGGGGGTGTCACTAGGGGACCTGGCAAAGGAAAAAGGGGGGGAGGGGGGAGGGGGGTGTCACTAGGGGACCTGGCAGGAAGGGGGGAGGGGGGGTGTCACTAGGGACCTGGCAGGAGGGGGGGTTTCACTAGGGGACCTGGCAGGAGGGGGGAGGGGAGGTGTCACTAGGGGACCTGGCAGGAGGGGGGATGGGGGGGGTGTCACTAGGGGACCTGGCAGGAGTGGAGGGGGGGTTTCACTAGGGGACCTGGCAGGAAGGGGAGAGGGGGGGGATGTCACTAGGGGACCTAGCAGGAAGGGGGGGAGGGGTGTCACTAGGGGACCTGGCAGGAAGGGGGGAGGGGGGTGTCACTAGGGGACCTAGCAGGAAGGGGGGGAGGGGTTGTCACTAGGGGACCTGGCAGGAAGGGGGGGGGTGTCACTAGGGGACCTGGCAGGAAGGGGGAGGGGTGTCACTAGGGGACCTGGCAGGAGGGGGGAGGGGAGTGTCACTAGGGGACCTGGCAGGAAGGGGGGGAGGGGGGTGTCACTAGGGGACCTGGCAGGAGGGGGGGAGGGGAGGGCTGACTTAAGTGATGAATTATTCACCCTGCTGAGCAGGGCTGTGATTATCTCTGAATTAATCATTATCCTGCACAGCTCTGCTATCTACACATGGAGAAGATGCTTAGAGCCATGCAGATACTCTGAAACACTATACAGCGCGGCGTGTTCATTATCTGTGTATAAATACTCAGTGCCATTATACAGAGCAACATGTTCATTATCAGTGAATATATATACTCAGCATCATTATATACTGTGGAATTCATTATCAATGTACAGAAACACTGTTCATCAATGTAAAATGCAGCATGTTCATCAGTGTATAGATACTCTGCATCATTATACAATGTGGTGTGTTCAAAATCAGTGTATAGATACTCTGCATCATTATACAATGTGGTGTGTTCAAAATCAGTGTATAGATACTCTGCATCATTATACAATGTGGTGTGTTCAAAATCAGTGTATAGATACTCTGCATCATTATACAGCGCAGCGTGTTCATTACCAGTGTATAGAGATACTCTTCATCTGAATACAATGCGGCATGTTCATTGTCATTACAGATACTTAGTACCATTATATAACGTGGCCTTTACATTATCAATGTATAGAGAGATAGCCCATAGGATCACCCTCTTACTCATCAGCAGCCCAGAAGATTTTAAAGCAGCTATCCATGCCTCCAGCCGCCAGTACTGGTTTGTCCGGACTCCCGTTAGCCAACAGAAAGGCCGGTGTAAGGGTGGTATTGGGGACCGCAGCATCCAGGCTTGTAGTATAATAACCTTTTGCCAGGAAATGAGGGGACCCCACAATGCATAGCAAGACATGCGGGCCCCATAATATTAGTACTGACAAATGTTTCTCCTCCCTCATCCTCTCCTGATCCTCACTCACATCATCCCACATCATCATCATCTCTCCCCTCCCCCTCCCCATCAACTCTCCCCCTCCTCCTCCTCATCTCTCCCCCTCCTCCTCCTCATCTCTCCCCCTCCTCCTCCTCATCTCTCCCCCTCCTCCTCCTCATCTCTCCCCCCTCCCTCCTCCTCATCTCTCCCCTCCTCCTCCCTCATCTCTCGCCCCTCCTCCTCCTCATCTCTCCCCCTCCTCCTCCTCATCTCTCCCCCTCCTCCTCCTCAACTCTCCCCTCCTCCTCCTCATCTCTCCCCCACCTCCTCCACATCTCTCCCCCTCCTCCTCCTCATCTCTCCCCCTCCTCCTCCTCATCTCTCCCCCTCCTCCTCCTCATCTCTCCCCTCTTCTCCTCATCATCTCTCCCCCTCCTCCTCCTCATCTCTCCCTCTCCTCCCATCTCTCCCCCCCCTCCTCCTCCCCATCTCTCCCCCCTCCTCCTCCTCATCATCTCTCCCCCTCCTCCTCCTCCTCATCATCTCTCCGCTCATCTCATCTCTCCCCCTCCACCCCTCATCTCTCCCCTCCTCCTCATCATCTCTCCCCCTCCTCCTCCTCATCATCACTCCCCCCTCCTCCTCATCATCTCTCCCCCCCCTCCTCCTCCCCCATCTCTCCCCCTCCTCCTCCTCATCATCTCTCCCGCTCATCCTCATCTCTCCCCCTCCTCCTCCTCATCTCTCTCCCTCCTCCTCCTCATCATCTCTCCCCCTCCTCCTCCTCATCACTCTCCCCTCCTCCTCCTCATCATCCTCTCCCCCTCCTCCTCATCATCATCTCTCCCCCTCCTCCTCCTCATCATCTCTCCCCCTCCTCCTCCTCATCATCTCTCCCCCTCCTCCTCCTCATCATCTCTCCCCCTCCTCCTCCTCATCATCTCTCCCCCTCCTCCTCCTCATCATCTCTCCCCCTCCTCCTCCTCATCATCTCTCCCCTCCTCCTCCTATCATCTCTCCCCCTCCTCCTCCTCATCATCTCTCCCCTCCTCCACCTCATCATCTCTCCCCCTCCTCCTCCTCATCATCTCTCCCCCTCCTCCTCCTCATCATCTCTCCCCCTCACTCCTCCTCATCATCTCTCCCCCTCCTCCTCCTCATCATCTCTCCCCCTCCTCCTCCTCATCATCTCTCCCCCTCCTCCTCCTCATCATCTCTCCCCCTCCTCCTCCTCATCATCTCTCCCCTCCTCCTCCTCATCATCTCTCCCCTCCTCCTCCTCATCATCTCTCCCCCTCCTCCTCCTCATCATCTCTCCCCCCTCCTTCCTCCTCATCATCTCTCCCCCTCCTCCTCCTCATCATCTCTCCCCCTCCTCCTCATCATCATCTCTCCCCTCCTCCTCCTCATCATCTCTCCCCTCCTCCTCCTCATCATCTCTCCCCCTCCTCCTCCTCATCATCTCTCCCCCTCCTCCTCCTCATCATCTCTCCCCCTCTCCCTCCTCATCATCTCTCCCCCTCCTCCTCCTCATCATCTCTCCCCCTCCTCCTCCTCCTCATCATCTCTCCCCCTCCTCCTCCTCCTCATCATCTCTCCCCCCTCCTCCTCCCTCATCATCTCTCCCCCTCCTCCTCCTCATCATCTCTCCCCCTCCTCCTCATCTCTCCCCTCCTCCTCCTCATCATCTCTCCCCCTCCTCCTCCTCATCATCTCTCCCCCTCCTCCTCCTCATCATCTCTCCCCCTCCTCCTCCTCATCATCTCTCCCCCTCCTCCTCCTCATCATCTCTCCCCCTCCTCCTCCTCATCATCTCTCCCCCTCCTCCTCATCATCATCTCTCCCCTCCTCCTCCTCATCATCTCTCCCCCTCCTCCTCCTCATCATCTCTCCCCCTCCTCCTCCTCATCATCTCTCCCCCTCCTCCTCCTCATCATCTCTCCCCCTCCTCCTCCTCATCAATCTCTCCCCCTCCTCCTCCCTCATCATCTCTCTCCCCCTCCTCCTCCTCATCATCTCTCCCCCTCCTCCTCCTCATCATCTCTCCCCCTCCTCCTCCTCATCATCTCTCCCCCTCCTCCTCCTCATCATCTCTCCCCCTCCTCCTCCTCATCATCTCTCCCCCTCCTCCTCCTCATCATCTCTCCCCCTCCTCCTCCTCATCATCTCTCCCCCTCCTCCTCCTCATCATCTCTCCCCCTCCTCCTCCTCCTCATCATCTCTCCCCCTCCTCCTCATCATCTCTCCCCCCTCCTCCTCATCATCTCTCCCCTCCTCCTCATCATCTCTCGCCCTCCTCCTCATCATCTCTCCCCCTCCTCCTCCTCATTATCTCTCACCCTCCTCCTCTCATCTCTCCCCCTCCTCCTCCTCATCTCTCCCCCTCCTCCTCCTCATCTCTCCCCCTCCTCCTCATCATCTCTCCCCCTCCTCCTCTTCATCATCTCTCCCCCTCCTCCTCCTCATCATCTCTCCCCCTCCTCCTCATCATCTCTCCCCCTCCTCCTCCCCATCTCTCCCCCTCCTCCTCCCCATCTCTCCCCCTCCTCCTCCCCATCTCTCCCCCTCCTCCTCCCCATCTCTCCCCCTCCTCATCTCTCCCCCTCCTCCTCCCCATCTCTCCCCCTCCTCCTCCCATCTCTCCCCCTCCTCCTCCCCATCTCTCCCCCTCCTCCTCCTCATTTCTCCCCCTCCTCCTCCTCCTCCTCATCTCTCCCCCTCCTCATCTCTCCCCCTCCTTCTCATCTCTCCCCCTCCTCCTCCTCATCATCTCTCCCCCTCCTCCTGCTCATCTTTCTCCCTTATCTCCCTAATCATCTCTCCTCCCCCTCCTCATCATCAGCTCATCCCCTCATCACCATCTCTCCCCCTAATCATCATCACCAGCTCTCCCCCTCATCATCAGCTCTCTCCTCCTCCTCCATGCCCACCTATGGGTGGTAATGGAGATAGGCGGGGGGGAGATGGTATGCGGTGGGGGCGGTGGCGGGTCCCTGGTGTTAAACAGAAGATAAGCCGGCAGAGGAATGAGCAGTTGCTACAGTGGCAGAGCGGGACGGCAGGGAGGAGCGCGCTCCAGGTCTGACCCGGAAGTCTTTTTTTAGGCTGCGCTTATAGTGTCAAAACAAATCATTACCGACATCTTGTGCGCTTAAGTAAGCGCGGCGCGACGGCTTGGTCGCGATCGCTGGAAGTCATCTCAATTTGATTTTTCCAGCGACCGCAGCTGTAGTAACCGTCGCTATAAGCACAGCCTTACTTCCGGTGCCTGCTGCTACAGCGCGCTAACGCCAGGGGCCCGCCGCCACATACCATCTCCCCCCGCCTGTCCATCTGAAGAGAGAGATGGGCCGCCGCGGGGGTATGGGAGGATTTGGCCCTCTCTCTCTACAGATAGAGACAGGCGCGGGCCGCCGGGCTTTGCCGATGCTGCCGCTACACCCCATGGACCTCAGTAGAACCTCTTACACATCAGCCGCCCTTATAGACTTTAATAGGGTCACCCTCTTACACATCAGCCGCCCTTATAGACTTTAATAGGGTCACCCTCTTACACATCAGCAGCCCTTATAGACTTTAATAGGGTCACCCTCTTACACATCAGCCGCCCTTATAGACTTTAATAGGGTCACCCTCTACACATCAGCCGCCCCCATTGGCTATATTAGGAATTAGAAACCCAAGCCCTAACTAAATCAATAACTGGGAGAGAGATGAGAGGCGGACACCATATACATGAAACCCAGAGAGCGCGGACCCAGCACCGCGGTCCCCAGCACCGCGGCCCATTAATAGCATTAGAGGTCCAGTCACTAAACCCACACACTGCCTTATAACTGGTCATCTGATGAACTCTCAGCAAATAATGACCCTACCCACCCAGTCTGCCCATACTAGACCCCATTAAATCCCTTGCTTTGTCCATCTTTGGATCTGGGCTGTATTAACGTGCACCTACTTTGCGAGTAGCTGTTCCATACCTCTACTACTCTTTCAGTGAGAAACTTCATGCCTCCCATGAGCCTCCAATTCTCCAGCTTCATGAAGGATATCTCTTTAGAAAGGAAATATTTTCATCCTAGTCACACCTTCCCTCTATCTACTTACTCTATCATGCTTTCCCCATGTACCCCACCGCTTGCAATACCCCTCCCTATACACCCCATCATCTCATTGACTTGTGATACCCATCCCTGTACATCGCAACTTTCCACTACCCCCCGCACTGCCTTGTTTTACCCCTCCCTGCACACCCCAAGTCCTTCTTTACTCTAATAACACTGGCTTCTTCTGCCACTTTGACCGATGTCCCCGGTCTTCTCCTACCTTAACTCCGCGAATTCGGAACTCGGCCAGGGCTCTGCTCATCTTGGTTGCTGCTACCTGGTGGTCTTTCCATGAGCGATGACCTTGACCAGGAGGGAGTCATAGTGCGGGGAGATGACCGCTCCCTGGAAGCTGAGGCACTGTCCAGTCGGATTCCCATCCCCTCGCCACTCTCGAAAAACCTGGAAGAGGACGAGAGAGAGGGAAGGTTATAAGCAAGATGGTCTTACCATGGATGCAGCTATTAACTTCTTACCCAATCTAGTCTGCTCATCACCCTACCTGAGTCTATTCCACCCTATGTCCGCATAGCGTGCCAAACTTGGAGACATAATGGGTCAGTCACACATACAGTAGGAGCATGGTGACCAAATGACTGTTAAATGGTTTAATCGCACAACATGAAACTTATATGTTAAATATATTTACACTTGTCTGAATTGCCTTCAAGTGGTGTTGATGAGCTGCAGTATATTTAACTAAATCAACATGCTACGCATCGTCTCAATTTTACCCCTCCAGGCAAGAAAATAAGAGAATTCACCTGTGTCACAGTTACGAGGGATGGTTTACAGGGGAGAAGAGACAATTAATTCCCATGGGGTGACAATCTCCCTGAACAGTTTGTCAAAGTCTGACACTTTAACAAGAGCGTGTGATATAGAAAACTTGAATCTAGGGTTTCTTAACCCATCTGGTCTACTGCAGCCAAGAGTACAGAATAGTAATAACACACTGCCGAACCAGGGGTCGGAGGTACAGAATAGTAATATCACACTGCGAGCCAGGGGTCGGAGGTACAGAATAGTAATATCACACTGCAGAGCCAGGGGGCGGAGGTACAGAATAGTAATATCACACTGCCGAGCCAGGGGGCGGAGGTACAGAATAGTAATATCACACTGCCGAGCCAGGGGCGGAGGTACAGAATAGTAATATCACACTGCTGAGCCAGGGGCGGAGGTACAGAATAGTAATATCACACTGCCGAGCCAGGGGGCGGAGGTACAGAATAGTAATATCACACTGCTGAGCCAGGGGTCGGAGGTACAGAAGAGTAATATCACACTGCAGAGCCAGGGGGAGGAGGTACAGAAGAGTAATATCACACTGCAGAGCCAGGGGGCGGAGGTACAGAAGAGTAATATCACACTGCCGAGCAGGGGTCGGAGGTACAGAATAGTAATATCACACTGCGAGCCAGGGGGCGGAGGTACAGAATAGTAATATCACACTGCCGAGCCAGGGGGCGGAGGTACAGAATAGAATATCACACTGCTGAGCCAGGGTCGGAGGTACAGAAGAGTAATATCACACTGCAGAGCCAGGGGGCGGAGGTACAGAAGAGTAATATCACACTGCAGAACCAGGGGGCGGAGGTACAGAATAGTAATATCACACTGCAGAGCCAGGGGGCGGAGGTACAGAATAGTAATATCACACTGCCGAGCCAGGGGCGGAGGTACAGAATAGTAATATCACACTGCCGAGCCAGGACTCGGAGGTACAGAAGAGTAATATCACACTGCCGAGCCAGGGGGCGGAGGTACAGAATAGTAATATCACACTGCTGAGCTAGGGGGCGGAGGTACAGAATAGTAATATCACACTGCCGAGCCAGGGGGCGGAGGTACAGAATAGTAATATCACACTGTCGAGAGGGGTCGGAGGTACAGAATAGTAATATCACACTGCCGAGCCAGGGGTCGGAGGTACAGAATAGTAATATCACACTGCCGAGCCAGGACTCGGAGGTACAGAATAGTAATATCACACTGCCGAGCCAGGGGTCGGAGGTACAGAATAGTAATATCACACTGCCGAGCCAGGGGTCGGAGGTAGGAGTACAGAATAGTAATATCACACTGCCGAGCCAGGGGGCGGAGGTACAGAATAGTAATATCACACTGCCAAGCCAGGGGGCGGAGGTACAGAATAGTAATATCACACTGCCGAGCCAGGGGTCGGAGGTACAGAATAGTAATATCACACTGCCGAGCCAGGGGTCGGAGGTACAGAATAGTAATATCACACTGCCGAGCCAGGGGTCGGAGGTACAGAATAGTAATATCACACTGCCGAGCCAGGGGGCGGAGGTACAGAATAGTAATATCACACTGCCGAGCCAGGACTCGGAGGTACAGAAGAGTAATATCACACTGCCGAGCCAGGGGGCGGAGGTACAGAATAGTAATATCACACTGCCGAGCCAGGGGGCGGAGGTACAGAATAGTAATATCACACTGTCGAGAGGGGGTCGGAGGTACAGAATAGTAATATCACACTGCCGAGCCAGGGGTCGGAGATACAGAATAGTAATATCACACTGCCGAGACAGGGGGCGGAGGTGCAGAATAGTAATATCACACTGCTGAGCTAGGGGGCGGAGGTACAGAATAGTAATATCACACTGCCGAGCCAGGGGGCGGAGGTACAGAATAGTAATATCACACTGTCGAGAGGGGGTCGGAGGTACAGAATAGTAATATCACACTGCCGAGCCAGGGTCGGAGATACAGAATAGTAATATCACACTGCCGAGACAGGGGGCGGAGGTACAGAATAGTAATATCACACTGCCGAGCCAGGGGTCGGAGGTGCAGAATAGTAATATCACACTGCCGAGCCAGGGGGCGGAGGTACAGAATAGTAATATCACACTGCCGAGCCAGGGGGCGGAGGTACAGAATAGTAATATCACACTGCCGAGCCAGGGGTCGGAGGTACAGAATAGTAATATCACACTGCCGAGCCAGGGGTCGGAGGTGCAGAATAGTAATATCACACTGCCGAGCCAGGGGTAGGAGTACAGAATAGTAATATCACACTGCCGAGCCAGGGGTCGGAGGTACAGAATAGTAATATCACACTGCCGAGCCAGGGGTCGGAGTACAGAATAGTAATATCACACTGCCGAGCCAGGGGTCGGAGGTACAGAATAGTAATATCACACTGTCGAGAGGGGGTCGGAGGTACAGAATAGTAATATCACACTGTCGAGAGGGGGTCGGAGGTACAGAATAGTAATATCACACTGTCGAGAGGGGGTCGGAGGTACAGAATAGTAATATCACACTGCCGAGACAGGAGGGCGGAGGTACAGAATAGTAATATCACACTGCCGAGCCAGGGGGCGGAGGTACAGAATAGTAATATCACACTGCCGAGCCAGGGGGCGGAGGTACAGAATAGTAATATCACACTGCCGAGCCAGGGGGCGGAGGTACAGAATAGTAATATCACACTGCCGAGCCAGGGGTCGGAGGTACAGAATAGTAATATCACACTGCCGAGCCAGGGGTCGGAGGTGCAGAATAGTAATATCACACTGCCGAGCCAGGGGGCGGAGGTACAGAATAGTAATATCACACTGCCGAGCCAGGAGGCGGAGGTACAGAATAGTAATATCACACTGCCGAGCCAGGGGGCGGACGTACAGAATAGTAATATCACACTGCCGAGCCAGGAGGCGGAGGTACAGAATAGTAATATCACACTGCCGAGAGGGGGCGGAGGTACAGAATAGTAATATCACACTGCAGAGCCAGGGGTCGGAGGTAAAGAATAGTAATATCACACTGCCGAGCCAGGGGGCGGAGGTACAGAATAGTAATATCACACTGCCGAGCCAGGGGTCGGAGGTACAGAATAGTAATATCACACTGCCGAGCCAGGGGGCGGAGGTACAGAATAGTAATATCACACTGCCGAGCCAGGGGGCGGACGTACAGAATAGTAATATCACACTGCCGAGCCAGGGGGCGGAGGTACAGAATAGTAATATCACACTGCCGAGCCAGGAGGCGGAGGTACAGAATAGTAATATCACACTGCTGAGCTAGGGGTCGGAGGTACAGAATAGTAATATCACACTGTCCAGAGGGGGTCGGAGGTACAGAATAGTAATATCACACTGCCGAGACAGGGGGCGGAGGTACAGAATAGTAATATCACACTGCCGAGCCAGGGGGCGGAGGTACAGAATAGTAATATCACACTGCCGAGCCAGGGGTCGGAGGTGCAGAATAGTAATATCACACTGCCGAGCCAGGGGGCGGAGGTACAGAATAGTAATATCACACTGCCGAGCCAGGGGTCGGAGGTACAGAATAGTAATATCACACTGCCGAGCCAGGGGGCGGAGGTACAGAATAGTAATATCACACTGCCGAGCCAGGGGGCGGACGTACAGAATAGTAATATCACACTGCCGAGCCAGGGGGCGGAGGTACAGAATAGTAATATCACACTGCTGAGCTAGGGGTCGGAGGTACAGAATAGTAATATCACACTGTCCAGAGGGGGTCGGAGGTACAGAATAGTAATATCACACTGCCGAGACAGGGGGCGGAGGTACAGAATAGTAATATCACACTGCCGAGCCAGGGGGCGGAGGTACAGAATAGTAATATCACACTGCCGAGCCAGGGGTCGGAGGTGCAGAATAGTAATATCACACTGCCGAGCCAGGGGGCGGAGGTACAGAATAGTAATATCACACTGCCGAGCCAGGGGTCGGAGGTACAGAATAGTAATATCACACTGCCGAGCCAGGGGTCGGAGGTACAGAATAGTAATATCACACTGCCGAGCCAGGACTCGGAGGTACAGAATAGTAATATCACACTGCCGAGCCAGGAGGCGGAGGTACAGAATAGTAATATCACACTGCCGAGAGGGGGCGGAGGTACAGAATAGTAATATCACACTGCCGAGCCAGGACTCGGAGGTACAGAAGAGTAATATCACACTGCCGAGCCAGGGGTCGGAGATACAGAATAGTAATATCACACTGCCGAGCCAGGGGGCGGAGGTACAGAATAGTAATATCACACTGCCGAGCCAGGGGGCGGAGGTACAGAAGAGTAATATCACACTGCCGAGCCAGGGGGCGGAGGTACAGAATAGTAATATCACACTGCAGAGCCAGGACTTGGAGGTACAGAATAGTAATATCACACTGCCGAGCCAGGGGGCGGAGGTAGGAGTACAGAATAGTAATATCACACTGCCGAGCCAGGGGTCGGAGGTACAGAATAGTAATATCACACTGCCAAATCAGGGGTCGGAGGTACAGAATAGTAATATCACACTGCAGAGCCAGGGGTCGGAGGTACAGAATAGTAATATCACACTGCCAAATCAGGGGTCGGAAGTACAGAATAGTAATATCACACTGCAGAGTCAGGGGTCGGAGGTACAGAATAGTAATATCACACTGCCAAGTCAGGGGTCGGAGGTACAGAATAGTAATATCACACTGCAGTCAGGGGTCGGAGGTAGGAGTACAAAATAGTAATATCACACTGCTGAGAGGGGTCGGAGGTAAAGAATAGTAATATCACACTGCCGAGCCAGTTATTGTCTTTCGCAGAAAAAATACATTACGTATGAAATCAACTTATTTAACAACGGCCACAACTGCCAACACGCGACAGAAACGGAAGTGCAGACGTTCCATTTCCGTTTCAATCAGGACGACTGATTGATGGAGCAGTCAGCTCGATTATCCCAAAGAAAACAAGCATTTCTACAATGACGTATCTGGTGTATCAACAGAGTGTCTGACGTCTTGCAGGTACGTCATTAGGGCAGGGAAAATGGTAAACAGGTCACGGTCATTAGGTCACTTTGGCCCTAAGTGGGACTGACCCTTTTTGACCTCTGACCCTGAAGGACCGGTTCATTATAAGATGGGTTCTGTATCTTTCCTTATTTCTCTCCCACGGCACAGCTCTCTTCTCCATGAAAAGCTGCGTGACTTCTACAGTGCCCTACTCTCTACCCAAAGTCCATCACAATTACAGGGGATGACTTTTCCATGTCCATCAGATCAGGGCCTTATTAGCTTTTCCTGGTGCTACCTCTTACAACCCAAGATCACTATCTATCTTTCCACCCCAAGGAGACAATAGTACTCGGGCTCAATTGCTCGTGAAATAGCTCTCCAGGGCAGCAGGACCGGACGTCTGTAGACTATAAACGTGATTGATGCAGGTAGAAGCATCCCAAGATGATGAGATAGGATCAACCTTGCGCATTCATGGCAAATGTCCCCAACATGCGTATGAGCAATGGGCTGATACTCCTCTCTGCCCCTTTTTGCAGCCATAGGTGTAATCTGCAACCCTTATGGTATCTGTTACAAGACAGTGCTGCATGCCGAGTCATAGACAAGCGCAGAGTATCACTGCAGACTTAGAGCAGTCTAAATTATCATTCCACTTATGACAGAGCCTTTAACCCATTAAACACGCCCGTGTCATTGGGTCACTTTGCTCATACGTGGGACTGAGCCTTTAACCCATTAAACACGCCCGTGTCATTGGGTCACTTTGCTCCTACGTGGGACTGACCCTTTAACCCATTAAACATGTCACTTTCAAGTGTCTGACCATTGTAAGGAAAATGTCAATCATCCACATGGATCGCCTTTAACATGTCACTGCCATTGGTTGATATTGGTCCTATGAGGGAGAGGCCCTTTGAACCATTTATGATATGTTTTTGAGCTGTGCTCTGTGATTCTCTTTCTGACGGACATGGGAAATGTTCTGACCTACATTCAGGAGATATTACAGAAGGCAGCTCACTGCTTTTAGTACATTAACACTGTGTCAAACCAATTAATATGCCGTCTCAACAAATTACAGAGACCTAACCTGATCTCTTCTGCACAATCAGAGCGAAACGTGTTGAGAATCTGGTATAAGACGTGCTGGCATTTTCCTTTTCAGAGGCGTGCTTTTAAAAGGATGATATATGTAACCACATTTCAGCATACAAAGAGAGCGATGCTTATGTCTGTTAGCGTGAGAGCTGCCATCTTGGATTCAGATAATTGGTTCATTAAAGCAATGACTGAAACTGTGTTCAAGGTGCTATCCCCCCTGGGACCAAAATGAGCTAATGGCAATGACATGTTTAAGGGGTCAGTCCCTCCTAGGGCCGAAGTGTACTAATGGCAGTGACATGTTTAAGGGGATCAGCCCCTCCTAGGGGCAAAGTGTACTAATGGCAGTGACATGTTTAAGGGGATCAGCCCCTCCTAGGGGCAAAGTGCACTAATGGCAGTGACATGTTTAAGGGGATCAGCCCCTCCTAGGGGCAAAGTGTACTAATGGCAGTGACATGTTTAAGGGGATCAGCCCCTCCTAGGGGCAAAGTGCACTAATGGCAGTGACATGGTTAAGGGGATCAGCCCCTCCTAGGGGCAAAGTGCACTAATGGCAGTGACATGGTTAAGGGGATCAGCCCCTCCTAGGGGCAAAGTGTACTAATGGCAGTGACATGTTTAAGGGGATCAGCCCCTCATAGGGGCAAAGTGCACTAATGGCAGTGACATGGTTAAGGGGATCAGCCCCTCCTAGGGGAAAAGTGTACTAATGGCAGTGACATGGTTAAGGGGATCTGTCCCTCCTTGGGCTGAAGTGTACTAATGACAGTGACATATGAAAGGGGTCACATCTGGGTGACTGACGCTTTTCTTATAATAATCTTGGAATAATAATAATAATCTTGTACTTGTAATACACTTACAAAAATATTAAAAAAAACATTTTGAACAGTGAGCGGAGGCTTGGGCAGGGTTTCATTTCCTCTGGCTGCTCCCTTTTGTGTGATATCACTGTGTGCTGAACAAGAGTTTGAGCAGGCAAAGCAAGAACCCTTCTCTCCCCCCTGCAAAGCAAGAACCCTTCTCTCCTCCCTGCAAAGCAAGAACCCTTCTCTCCCCCCTGCAAAGCAAGAACCCTTCTCTCCCCCCTGCAAAGCAAGAACCCTTCTCTCCCCCTGCAAAGAACCCTTCTCTCCCCCTGCAAAGAACCCTTCTCTCCCCCTGCAAAGAACCCTTCTCTCCCCCTGCAAAGAACCCTTCTCTCCCCCTGCAAAGCAAGAACCCTTCTCTCCCCCCTGCAAAGCAAGAACCCTTCTCTCCTCCCTGCAAAGCAAGAACCCTTCTCTCCTCCCTGCAAAGAACCCTTCTCTCCCCCCTGCAAAGCAAGAACCCTTCTCTCCTCCCTGCAAAGCAAGAACCCTTCTCTCCCCCCTGCAAAGCAAGAGCCCTTCTCTCCCCCCTGCAAAGCAAGAACCCTTCTCTCCTCCCTGCAAAGCAAGAACCCTTCTCTCCTCCCTGCAAAGAACCCTTCTCTCCCCCCTGCAAAGCAAGAACCCTTCTCCCCCCCTGCAAAGAACCCTTCTCTCCCCCCTGCAAAGCAAGAACCCTTCTCTCCCCCCTGCAAAGCAAGAACCCTTCTCCCCCCCCTGCAAAGCAAGAACCCTTCTCTCCCCCCTGCAAAGAACCCTTCTCTCCCCCTGCAAAGCAAGAACCCTTCTCTCCCCCCTGCAAAGCAAGAACCCTTCTCTCCTCCCTGCAAAGCAAGAACCCTTCTCTCCTCCCTGAAAAGCAAGAACCCTTCTCTCCTCCCTGCAAAGCAAGAACCCTTCTCTCCTCCCTGCAAAGAACCCTTCTCTCCTCCCTGCAAAGCAAGAACCCTTCTCTCCCCCTGCAAAGCAAGAACCCTTCTCTCCCCCCTGCAAAGCAAGAACCCTTCTCTCCTCCCTGCAAAGCAAGAACCCTTCTCTCCTCCCTGCAAAGCAAGAGCCCTCCTCTCCTCCCTGCAAAGAACCCTTCTCTCCCCCTGCAAAGCAAGAACCCTTCTCTCCCCCCTGCAAAGCAAGAACCCTTCTCTCCTCCCTGCAAAGCAAGAGCCCTTCTCTCCCCCCTGCAAAGCAAGAACCCTTCTCTCCTCCCTGCAAAGCAAGAACCCTTCTCTCCTCCCTGCAAAGCAAGAACCCTTCTCTCCTCCCTGCAAAGCAAGAACCCTTCTCTCCCCCCTGCAAAGCAAGAACCCTTCTCTCCTCCCTGCAAAGCAAGAACCCTTCTCTCCTCCCTGCAAAGAACCCTTCTCTCCCCCTGCAAAGCAAGAGCCCTCCTCTCCTCCCTGCAAAGCAAGAACCCTTCTCTCCTCCCTGCAAAGAACCCTTCTCTCCCCCCTGCAAAGCAAGAACCCTTCTCTCCTCCCTGCAAAGAACCCTTCTCTCCCCCTGCAAAGCAAGAACCCTTCTCCCCCCCCCTGCAAAGCAAGAACCCTTCTCTCCTCCCTGCAAAGAACCCTTCTCTCCTCCCTGCAAAGAACCCTTCTCTCCCCATTGCAAAGCAAGAACCCTTCTCTCCCCCTGCAAAGAACCCTTCTCTCCTCCCTGCAAAGAACCATTCTCTCCTCCCTGCAAAGAACCCTTCTCTCCCCCTGCAAAGCAAGAACCCTTCTCTCCCCCCTGCAAAGCAAGAACCCTTCTCTCCCCCTGCAAAGCAAGAACCCTTCTCTCCCCCCTGCAAAGAACCCTTCTCTCCTCCCTGCAAAGCAAGAACCCTTCTCTCCCCCCTGCAAAGAACCCTTCTCTCCTCCCTGCAAAGCAAGAACCCTTCTCTCCTCCCTGCAAAGAACCCTTCTCTCCTCCCTGCAAAGCAAGAACCCTTCTCTCCTCCCTGCAAAGAACCCTTCTCTCCTCCCTGCAAAGCAAGAACCCTTCTCTCCTCCCTGCAAAGCAAGAACCCTTCTCTCCCCCTGCAAAGCAAGAACCCTTCTCTCCCCCCTGCAAAGAACCCTTCTCTCCTCCCTTCAAAGCAAGAACCCTTCTCTCCCCCCTGCAAAGAACCCTTCTCTCCTCCCTGCAAAGCAAGAACCCTTCTCTCCTCCCTGCAAAGAACCCTTCTCTCCTCCCTGCAAAGCAAGAACCCTTCTCTCCTCCCTGCAAAGAACCCTTCTCTCCTCCCTGCAAAGAACCCTTCTCTCCCCCTGCAAAGCAAGAACCATTCTCTCCTCCCTGCAAAGCAAGAACCCTTCTCTCCTCCCTGCAAAGCAAGAACCCTTCTCTCCCCCCTGCAAAGCAAGAACCCTTCTCTCCCCCCTGCAAAGAACCCTTCTCTCCTCCCTGCAAAGCAAGAACCCTTCTCTCCTCCCTGCAAAGAACCCTTCTCTCCTCCCTGCAAAGCAAGAACCCTTCTCTCCTCCCTGCAAAGAACCCTTCTCTCCTCCCTGCAAAGAACCCTTCTCTCCCCCTGCAAAGCAAGAACCCTTCTCTCCTCCCTGCAAAGCAAGAACCCTTCTCTCCTCCCTGCAAAGAACCCTTCTCTCCTCCCTGCAAAGCAAGAACCCTTCTCTCCTCCCTGCAAAGAACCCTTCTCTCCCCCTGCAAAGCAAGAACCCTTCTCTCCTCCCTGCAAAGCAAGAACCCTTCTCTCCTCCCTGCAAAGAACCCTTCTCTCCCCCTGCAAAGCAAGAACCCTTCTCTCCTCCCTGCAAAGAACCCTTCTCTCCTCCCTGCAAAGCAAGAACCCTTCTCTCCTCCCTGCAAAGCAAGAACCCTTCTCTCCTACCTGCAAAGCAATAACCCTTCTCTCCTCCCTGCAAAGCAAGAGCCCTTCTCTCCTCCCTGCAAAGAACCCTTCTCTCCTCCCTGCAAAGCAAGAACCCTTCTCTCCTCCCTGCAAAGAACCCTTCTCTCCTCCCTGCAAAGAACCCTTCTCTCCCCCTGCAAAGCAAGAACCCTTCTCTCCTCCCTGCAAAGCAAGAACCCTTCTCTCCTCCCTGCAAAGAACCCTTCTCTCCTCCCTGCAAAGCAAGAACCCTTCTCTCCTCCCTGCAAAGAACCCTTCTCTCCCCCTGCAAAGCAAGAACCCTTCTCTTCTCCCTGCAAAGCAAGAACCCTTCTCTCCTCCCTGCAAAGAACCCTTCTCTCCCCCTGCAAAGCAAGAACCCTTCTCTCCTCCCTGCAAAGAACCCTTCTCTCCTCCCTGCAAAGCAAGAACCCTTCTCTCCTCCCTGCAAAGCAAGAACCCTTCTCTCCTACCTGCAAAGCAATAACCCTTCTCTCCTCCCTGCAAAGCAAGAGCCCTTCTCTCCTCCCTGCAAAGAACCCTTCTCTCCCCCTGCAAAGCAAGAACCCTTCTCTCCTCCCTGCAAAGCAAGAACCCTTCTCTCCTCCCTGCAAAGAACCCTTCTCTCCTCCTTGCAAAGCAAGAACCCTTCTCTCCTCCCTGCAAAGAACCCTTCTCTCCCCCCTGCAAAGCAAGAACCCTTCTCTCCTCCCTGCAAAGAACCCTTCTCTCCTCCCTGCAAAGAACCCTTCTCTCCTCCCTGCAAAGCAAGAACCCTTCTCTCCCCCCTGCAAAGCAAGAACCCTTCTCTCACCCCTGCAAAGCAAGAACCCTTCTCTCCCCCCTGCAAAGCAAGAACCCTTCTCTCCCCCCTGCAAAGCAAGAACCCTTCTCTCCCCCCTGCAAAGCAAGAACCATTCTCTCCCCCTGCAAAGAACCCTTCTCTCCTCCCTGCAAAGCAAGAACCCTTCTCTCCTCCCTGCAAAGCAAGAACCCTTCTCTCCCCCCTGCAAAGCAATAACCCTTCTCTCCTCCCTGCAAAGCAAGAGCCCTTCTCTCCTCCCTGCAAAGAACCCTTCTCTCCCCCTGCAAAGCAATAACCCTTCTCTCCTCAATGCAAAGCAAGAACCCTTCTCTCCTTCCTGCAAAGAACCCTTCTCTCCCCCCTGCAAAGCAAGAACCCTTCTCTCCTCCCTGCAAAGCAAGAACCCTTCTCTCCTCCCTGCAAAGAACCCTTCTCTCCCCCCTGCAAAGCAAGAACCCTTCTCTCCTCCCTGCAAAGAACCCTTCTCTCCTCCCTGCAAAGAACTCTTCTCTCCTCCCTGCAAAGCAAGAACCCTTCTCTCCCCCCTGCAAAGCAAGAACCCTTCTCTCCCCCCTGCAAAGCAAGAACCCTTCTCTCCCCCCTGCAAAGAACCCTTCTCTCCCCCCTGCAAAGCAAGAACCCTTCTCTCCTCCCTGCAAAGCAAGAACCCTTCTCTCCCCCCTGCAAAGAACCCTTCTCTCCCCCCTGCAAAGCAAGAACCCTTCTCTCCTCCCTGCAAAGCAAGAACCCTTCTCTCCTCCCTGCAAAGCAAGAACCCTTCTCCCCCCCTGCAAAGAACCCTTCTCTCCTCCCTGCAAAGCAAGAACCCTTCTCTCCCCCCTGCAAAGAACCCTTCTCTCCCCCCTGCAAAGAACCCTTCTCTCCCCCCTGCAAAGCAAGAACCCTTCTCTCCTCCCTGCAAAGCAAGAACCCTTCTCTCCCCCCTGCAAAGCAAGAACCCTTCTCTCCCCCCTGCAAAGCAAGAACCCTTCTCTCCTCCCTGCAAAGCAAGAACCCTTCTCTCCCCCCTGCAAAGCAAGAACCCTTCTCTCCTCCCTGCAAAGAACCCTTCTCTCCTCCCTGCAAAGCAAGAACCCTTCTCTCCTCCCTGCAAAGAACCCTTCTCTCCCCCCTGCAAAGCAAGAACCCTTCTCTCCTCCCTGCAAAGCAAGAACCCTTCTTTCCCCCCTGCAAAGCAAGAACCCTTCTCTCCCCCTGCAAAGCAAGAACCCTTCTCTCCCCCCTGCAAAGCAAGAACCCTTCTCTCCTCCCTGCAAAGCAAGAACCCTTCTCCCCCCCCTGCAAAGCAAGAACCCTTCTCTCCTCCCTGCAAAGCAAGAACCCTTCTCTCCCCCCTGCAAAGCAAGAACCCTTCTCTCCCCCCTGCAAAGCAAGAACCCTTCTCTCCTCCCTGCAAAGCAAGAACCCTTCTCTCCCTCCTGCAAAGCAAGAACCCTTCTCTCCTCCCTGCAAAGAACCCTTCTCTCCTCCCTGCAAAGCAAGAACCCTTCTCTCCTCCCTGCAAAGAACCCTTCTCTCCCCCCTGCAAAGCAAGAACCCTTCTCTCCTCCCTGCAAAGCAAGAACCCTTCTCTCCTCCCTGCAAAGCAAGAACCCTTCTCCCCCCTGCAAAGAACCCTTCTCTCCTCCCTGCAAAGCAAGAACCCTTCTCTCCCCCCTGCAAAGAACCCTTCTCTCCCCCCTGCAAAGCAAGAACCCTTCTCTCCTCCCTGCAAAGAACCCTTCTCTCCCCCCTGCAAAGCAAGAACCCTTCTCTCCCCCCTGCAAAGCAAGAACCCTTCTCTCCTCCCTGCAAAGCAAGAACCCTTCTCTCCCCCCTGCAAAGCAAGAACCCTTCTCTCCTCCCTGCAAAGAACCCTTCTCTCCTCCCTGCAAAGCAAGAACCCTTCTCTCCTCCCTGCAAAGAACCCTTCTCTCCCCCCTGCAAAGCAAGAACCCTTCTCTCCTCCCTGCAAAGCAAGAACCCTTCTTTCCCCCCTGCAAAGCAAGAACCCTTCTCTCCCCCTGCAAAGCAAGAACCCTTCTCTCCCCCCTGCAAAGCAAGAACCCTTCTCTCCTCCCTGCAAAGCAAGAACCCTTCTCTCCCCCCTGCAAAGCAAGAACCCTTCTCTCCTCCCTGCAAAGCAAGAACCCTTCTCTCCCCCCTGCACAGCAAGAACCCTTCTCTCCCCCCTGCAAAGCAAGAACCCTTCTCTCCTCCCTGCAAAGAACCCTTCTCTCCTCCCTGCAAAGAACCCTTCTCTCCTCCCTGCAAAGCAAGAACCCTTCTCTCCTCCCTGCAAAGAACCATTCTCTCCTCCCTGCAAAGCAAGAACCCTTCTCTCCCCCCTGCAAAGAACCCTTCTCTCCCCCCACCTCATGTTGGTTAGCTCCAAAAGATATGGGGTGGGCTAGAGGTCGGGTGGACACCTAATTGACAAACACCCTCCCCTCAGAGGCTCAAATACTTTCCATAAAACAGTCAAATGACAAATGGTTCATTTAAATTGGATTGCATTATTAAAGGAACAGAATGACACCAAATTATCACTTTTAAATATTAGAATTAACGGTTTTCAAATTGTAGTCTGTGCGTGTGTCTCTGCGTGTGTGTGCACGGCTGTCTCTGCGTGTGTGTGCACGGCTGTCTTTGGGTGTCTGTATATGCATGTCTGTCTGCGTATGTCTGTGCGTGCATGTTTGTCTCTGCGTGTGTCTGTACGTGCATGTTTGTCTCTGCGGTGTGTGCGTGTATGTCTGTCTGCGTGTGTCTGTGCGTGCATGTTTGTCTCTGCGTGTCTGTATATGCATGTCTGTCTGTGCGTGCATGTTTGTCTCTGCGTGTGTCTGTACGTGCATGTTTGTCTCTGCGGTGTGTGCGTGTATGTCTGTCTGCGTGTGTCTGTGCGTGCATGTTTGTCTCTGCGTGTCTGTATATGCATGTCTGTCTGTGCGTGCATGTTTGTCTCTGCGTGTGTCTGTACGTGCATGTTTGTCTCTGCGTGTGTCTGTGCGTGCATGTTTGTCTCTGCGTGTCTGTATATGCATGTCTGTATATGCATGTGTGTCTGTGCGTGCATGTTTGTCTCTGCGTGTCTGTATATGCATGTCTGTCTGTGCGTGCATGTTTGTCTCTGCGTGTGTCTGTACGTGCATGTTTGTCTCTGCGTGTGTCTGTACGTGCATGTTTGTCTCTGCGGTGTGTGCGTGTATGTCTGTCTGTGCGTGCATGTTTGTCTCTGCGTGTGTCTGTGCGTGCATGTTTGTCTCTGCGTGTGTCTGTACGTGCATGTTTGTCTCTGCGGTGTGTGCGTGTATGTCTGTCTGCGTGTGTCTGTGCGTGCATGTTTGTCTCTGCGTGTGTCTGTACGTGCATGTTTGTCTCTGCGGTGTGTGCGTGTATGTCTGTCTGCGTGTGTCTGTGCGTGCATGTTTGTCTCTGCGTGTGTCTGTGCGTGCATGTTTGTCTCTGCAGTGTGTGCGTGTATGTCTGCGTGTGTCTGTGCGTGCATGTTTGTCTCTGCGTGTGTCTGTACGTGCATGTTTGTCTCTGCGTGTCTGTATATGCATGTCTGCCTGCGTGTGTCTGTGCGTGCATGTTTGTGTCTGTGCGTGCATGTTTGTCTCTGCGTGTGTCTGTGCGTGCATGTTTGTCTCTGCGTGTGTCTGTACGTGCATGTTTGTCTCTGCGGTGTGTGCGTGTATGTCTGTCTGCGTGTGTCTGTGCGTGCATGTTTGTCTCTGCGTGTGTCTGTACGTGCATGTTTGTCTCTGCGGTGTGTGCGTGTATGTCTGTCTGCGTGTGTCTGTGCGTGCATGTTTGTCTCTGCGTGTGTCTGTGCGTGCATGTTTGTCTCTGCGTGTCTGTATATGCATGTCTGTCTGCGTGTGTCTGTGCGTGCATGTTTGTCTCTGCGTGTCTGTGCGTGCATGTTTGTCTCTGCGTGTCTGTATATGCATGTCTGTCTGCGTGTGTCTGTGCGTGCATGTTTGTCTCTGCGTGTGTCTGTGCGTGCATGTTTGTCTCTGCGTGTGTCTGTGCGTGCATGTTTGTCTCTGCGTGTGTCTGTACGTGTCTGTGAGAAGGATATAGATAGATATATATAGATAGATATATTCACTTATAAAATGCTTTAGCGGGAAGTAATACATTGAGAGTCACCTCTCGCCTTCACGCATGTCCTGGGTTATAGAGAGTTATAATCTCTCTGTATAAACCTCCGGAGCATTACACCGCACCACGTCAGCCACACTCAGTGACCTGTTGTGTGTCCTTGTCCCTTCTGCTCAATCTCAATGTAACGTCCGTTTGCCTCCGTCCCCTCTGCCCTCTCACACCGACTGTCCCTTCTCTCTCCTCCTGTCCCCAATGGTCAACCTCACCATGACTGGCCCTATTCTGTCACTGTCCCTAAGCATGTAATCCATGTGATTGTCCTGTTACTGTCCCCCCCACTCACTGCTGTCCCAATTCTGTCACTCGCGCCTCCCCCTCATTCACATGCCGCCTCACAAAAACTGTCCCCCCTGCTCCTTCCCAAAAAACTGTCCCCCCCTGCTCCTTCCCAATGTGAGTCTGTCCCCCCCGTTCCTTCCCAATGTGACTGTCCCCCCTGCTCCTTCCCAATGTGACTGTCCCCCCCTGCTCCTTCCCAATGTGACTGTCCCCCCTGCTCCTTCCCAATGTGACTGTCCCCCCCTGCTCCTTCCCAATGTGACTGTCCCCCCTGCTCCTTCCCAATGTGACTGTCCCCCCCTGCTCCTTCCCAATGTGACTGTCCCCCCCTGCTCCTTTCCAATGTGACTGTCCCCCCCTGCTCCTTCCCAATGTGACTCTCTCCCCCTGCTCCTTCCCAATGTGACTGTCCCCCCCTGCTCCTTCCCATTGTGACTCTGTCCCCCCCTGCTCCTTCCCAATGTGACTGTCCCCCCTGCTCCTTCCCAATGTGACTGTCCCCCCCTGCTCCTTCCCATTGTGACTCTGTCCCCCCCTGCCCCTCTGAGTGTGGCTGTCCCTTCCCTATCACTGCACCCTCTTCCTGCCCCTCCTGTCCCCCCCCCTTGTAGTTTCGCAGCCGCGCCGGGCCATTTCTCACACTAAGGCTGCGCTTATAGTGCCCGCGACGGTGACGGCGCTCGAAAACAAAACCATTGACTCTGTCGCCAGCGCTTATAGTAAGCGCGACGGCGACAAAAAACATTTGGTAGCGGGTTAAATGTGATTTTTCAGAGGCTGTCGCCACATGTGACTGTCTCTGAACCAATCACCCTGTCCCCAGCGACGTCGCCGAAAGTTAAATTATAACTTTCGTGGGTGGCGACTGCGACGGGTGACGTCACGTGTCGCCATCGCCATCGCCAGCACTATACACTGCCGACACAGTTTATCCGAGTGCGGCTCATTCCGCAAGCCGGGAAATGTCCCGGCTTGCGAGCCGCACTCCCTCAGCGTGCCGCGCATCACCGATGCGCGGTCACGCATCATCGGGTGCCAGCGCCCCCTGCACGCGCGTCCAGGGCTCCCCGAGGGAGCCCTGGTGTCCCGCGATCGCGGGACGGCGGCAGGGGGTTCCGGGGGACCCGGCAGCGGTAGGCAGAGCGCCCCGATCGGAGGGCGCTCTTCCGCTGCTTCGGCGCGCGCCCGTCACCCTGCGGCGCGCGCCAGGATACTGCTGCGGCCAAGAACGGGCAAATGCTCGAATAAACTTGGCCGCAGCAGTACGCGCGGCCTAACATGCACTTGTAAGCGCAGGCAATATAAATGTATACTGGACGGGTGTTATACGAAGAAATTATTGAAGTGTAATCATATTTAAGTCATTAAATGTATCCAACATGGCCTTATAATACCCTGACCCGCCTGCTCCTGTTTGTGGGCGGATGCTATGGTGACGGATACGTCCCCGGCTCACACACAATCTGTGCTGGGTTTACAGCTTGTGTTTAAATACATAAACAATCCTAAATGTGAATATAAACAGCGCCAGCAGGAGAGGCCTAGTGTGCGAAGCCGGGGAGGGAGCTTACAGAGCAATCTAATGACAGGGACGTGGGTAATGGGTTAAAGGGTCAGTCCCACGTAGGAGCAAAGTGACCTAATGGCAGGGACGTGTTTAATGGGTTAAAGGGTCAGTCCCACGTAGGAGCAAAGTGACCTAATGGCAGGGACGTGTTTAATGGGTTAAATGGGCAGTCCCACGTAGGAGCAAAGTGACCTAATGGCAGGGACGTGTTTAATGGGTTAAATGGGCAGTCCCACGTAGGAGCAAAGTGACCTAATGGCAGGGACGTGTTTAATGGGTTAAATGGGCCAGTATGACGACGCCGTATGCCGGTGACAAGGTATGGGGGGCGAACTAAAAAGTTTGCGCGCCCCTTGGTTAAAGGGTCAGTCCCACGTAGGAGCAAAGTGACCTAATGACAGTGACGTGTTTAATGGGTTGGCTGACCAATCTATGAAGCGGGATTGCCATGTTCCCACATCCTTCAGGCGGGCCTTAGCTTTGTCGAAGTGTGTGGGATGTCACTGCGAGAGAAATATGAATATTCCCATTTCCTCGGAGCATAAAACACATTATTGCTTTGGATTAAATGTGTGTATTAGTTCCTCAAACGCTGTGGTTTATTTTAGAGGCTGGAATAAATAGTGCAATACCCACACATTAAACCAAGGCAATCTCAGACACAGGGGCACTATACATTTAGTGGATCTTTTATGTCATGTTTGCTAAATTGGTATGCATGAATGTATGTATATAGCGCCATTCATGTACGTCGCGCTTCACGGCAGTAATACACGTGATAATAATATAAATAACACAAGACGGGAAGAAGCGCTTCAGACATAAAAATGACATTTAGGAAAAGAAGTCCCTGCTCCGAGGAGCTTACAATCTAATTTGGTGGTAGGGAGAACGTACAGAGACAGTAGGAGGGCGTTCTGGTAAGTGCGTCTGCAGGGGCCAAGCTTTATGTATGAGGTGTATAATATCAGCCACGGTGCTACTCATATACTTCGCTAAGGAGGTGGGTTTAAGGTGGATAGAGAGGGTGCTAGTATATTTCCCCCTTACTTTTCACTTTTGATTGAACTCCCAAACTTGACATTTTACAGAGGTTTCAAATTCCAGTTCATATTATTTTTGGTGAGTCCCTTAAATATGTCTGCTGTTGTGAATTCCCTAACATATAGCTCAAACTTGATCACTGTGGTTCTGGGATCAATGTACCTTTTCTTTTCACCTCATTGAGCCCAGAGTGCTTAACCCCCTGATGAAAGCAGCAGGCAGTAATGTATAGTGTTTGGAGTATTGTTCTGGGGCTTTTGGAGCTCGACTCTTCTGGGTTTAAATCACATTGCTGCCAGAAACAACATAAAAGCACAGTGCAGTCTGTAGGCGTGACGTCGGCCATATTTAATTCTGACACTTGGTCCCCTCGTCCCCTCTACTTGTATTGTATTGTATGTCTTTATTTATATAGCGCCATTAATGTACATAGCGCTTCACAGCAGTAATACATGTGGTAATCAAATAAATAACAGATAATATAAATAACAGATCATGGGAATAAGTGCTTCAGACATAAAAGTAACATTAAGGAAGAGGAGTCCCTGCCCCGAGGAGCTTACAATCTAATTACTTGCTGCGAGGTGGGGGTAATGGGAGCCACAAACCGGGCATGGGGATTGATCACTTTGCAACCAGACCAGCATCTCCCACAGATGAAAGCCACCTCTGCCTGTTGGCGTGACAGGAGCCATCTTGGATAGTAACACTTTTGCATTAACCTTGTTGACACATATGGGAACAGACTATCCCAATTAAAATTGATTACATTAGAAAAGAGGCATCTGAAAGGGGACATGATAACTATTTCCAAATATATACAAGGTCAATAAAGAGATTTTACGTGAGCTTTTCATCGCTAAGCGCAATACAACCGACACAGGGTCATCCATTGAGATTGGAGCGTGGATCACCAGCAGTAAAGCGCATTGTTCTGTGCAGTAATGGCGGGACAACGCGGGAAATACGCGCCGTAGCGACTGACGGCAGCTACAGTGAATAAAAGATTGTACATCCGTCTGTAAAAGGAGAAGTATACAGGGCTATGCCGGTTAAACAGGTCAAAAACCGGTAAGGTTATTGAGTGGTACAGCTGCCTCCGTTATATCGGATTCATAGATCAATAGAGTCATCGGATTCATCAGGATAAAACATAGCAGAACACTGGTCCCGGGAAGGATCTTATTAGGATACAACAGGCATATTATTGATCAAGGATCAATCTGATGGATCACACAAGTATTATTGATCGTATTGATCAGGGAGAGATATGATTAATCAAGATAAAACACGCTGAGTATTGATCAGGGAGAAATCATATTGCTATTTACTGGAGTCCGGATGGAATTTATTTTTCCTTTGTGAGATGAATCTGCAAATCTTACACTACAGGTTTTGTGTAAGTCTTCCTCTGGATCAATAGAATTGTAAATGTAGGACGAGCTTCACTCCCATTATGAACGGAGCACAGGTGAAATGTGATGGACGTCTTTTGTTCAACCTAAACGATGTCATTGAAATTGTACTGAAACCATTCAGCAAAGAAACATCCTAACAACATAAAGGGTCAGTCCCATGTAGGAGCAGAGTGACCTAATGACAGGGACGTGTTTAATGGGATAAAGGGTCAGTCCCATGTAGGAGCAAAGTGACCTAATGGCAGGGACGTGTTTAATGGGATAAAGGGTCAGTCCCACGTAGGAGCAAAGTGACCTAATGGCAGGGACGTGTTTAATGGGATAAAGGGTCAGTCCCACGTAGGAGCAAAGTGACCTAATGACAGGGACGTGTTTATTGGGTTAAAGGGGCAGTTCCATTCAGGACCAAAGTACCAAACAACATGTTTTAATTGTGTTTAGGCAGCTAGCACAATTGGAAACACTACATTTTTCACTTCTATCCTAAACAAGCAAGAATAGTGGCGATAGATAGGATAGTGGCGATAGATAGGATAGTGGCGATAGATAGGATAGTGGCGATTGATAGGAAAGTGGCGATAGATAGGATAGTGGTGATAAATAGGATAGTGGCGATAGATTGGATAGTGGCTATAGATAGGATAGTGGCGATAGATAGGATAGTGGCGATAGATAGGATAGTGGCGATAGATAGGATAGTGGTGATAGATAGGATAGTGGTGATAGATAGGATAGTGGTGATAGATAGGATAGTGGCGATAGATAGGATAGTGGTGATAGAATAGGATAGTGGTGATAGATAGGATAGTGGCGATAGATAGGATAGTGGCGATAGATAGGATAGTGGTGATAGATAGGATAGTGGTGATAGATAGGATAGTGGTGATAGATAGGATAGTGGTGATAGATAGGATAGTGGCGATAGAATAGGATAGTGACGATAGATTGGATAGTGGCGATAGATAGGATAGTGGCGATAGAAAAGTGGCGATAGATAGGATAGTGGCGATAGATTGGATAGTGGCGATAGATAGAATAGTGACGATAGATTGGATAGTGGCGATAGATAGGATAGTGGTGATAGGATAGTGGTGATAGATAGGATAGTGGTGATAGAATAGGATAGTGGCGATAGATAGGATAGTGGCGATAGATAGGATAGTGGCGATAGATAGGATAGTGGTGATAGATAGGATAGTGGCGATAGAATAGGATAGTGACGATAGATTGGATAGTGGCGATAGATAGGATAGTGGCGATAGAAAAGTGGCGATAGATAGGATAGTGGCGATAGATTGGATAGTGGCGATAGATAGAATAGTGACGATAGATTGGATAGTGGCGATAGATAGGATAGTGGTGATAGGATAGTGGTGATAGATAGGATAGTGGTGATAGAATAGGATAGTGGCGATAGATAGGATAGTGGCGATAGATAGGATAGTGGCGATAGATAGGATAGTGGTGATAGATAGGATAGTGGTGATAGATAGGATAGTGGTGATAGATAGGATAGTGGTGATAGATAGGATAGTGGCGATAGAATAGGATAGTGACGATAGATTGGATAGTGGCGATAGATAGGATAGTGGCGATAGAAAAGTGGCGATAGATAGGATAGTGGCGATAGATTGGATAGTGGCGATAGATAGAATAGTGACGATAGATTGGATAGTGGCGATAGATAGGATAGTGGTGATAGGATAGTGGTGATAGATAGGATAGTGGTGATAGAATAGGATAGTGGCGATAGATAGGATAGTGGCGATAGATAGGATAGTGGCGATAGATAGGATAGTGGCGATAGATAGGATAGTGGCGATAGATAGGATAGTGGTGATAGAATAGGATAGTGGTGATAGATAGGATAGTGGCGATAGATAGGATAGTGGCGATAGATAGGAAAGTGGCGATAGATTGGATAGTGGCGATAGATAGAATAGTGGTGATAGATAGGATAGTGACGATAGATAGGATAGTGACGATAGATAGGATAGTGACGATAGATAGGATAGTGACGATAGATAGGATAATGGTGATAGATAGGATAGTGGCGATAGATAGAATAGTGGTGATAGATAGGATAGTGACGATAGAATAGGATAGTGGTGATAGATTGGATAGTGGCGATAGATAGAATAGTGGTGATAGATAGGATAGTGACGATAGATAGGATAGTGACGATAGATAGGATAGTGACGATAGATAGGATAGTGACGATAGATAGGATAATGGTGATAGATAGGATAGTGGCGATAGATAGGATAGTGGCGATAGAATAGGATAGTGGTGATAGAATAGGATAGTGGTGATAGAATAGGATAGTGGCGATAGATAGGATAGTGGTGATAGAATAGGATAGTGGCGATAGATAGGATAGTGGCGATAGATAGGATAGTGGTGATAGATAGGATAGTGGCGATAGATAGGATAGTGGCGATAGATAGGATAGTGGCGATAGAATAGGATAGTGGCGATAAATAGGATAGTGGTGATAGATAGGATAGTGGCGATAAATAGGATAGTGGCGATAGATAGGATAGTGGCGATAGATAGGATAGTGGCGATAGATAGGATAGTGGTGATAGGATAGTGGTGATAGATAGGATAGTGGTGATAGAATAGGATAGTGGTGATAGGATAGTGGTGATAGATAGGATAGTGGTGATAGGATAGTGGTGATAGAATAGGATAGTGGTGATAGGATAGTGGTGATAGATAGGATAGTGGTGATAGAATAGGATAGTGGTGATAGATAGGATAGTGGCGATAGATAGGATAGTGGTGATAGATAGGATAGTGGCGATAGATAGGATAGTGGCGATAGATAGGATAGTGGCGATAGATAGGATAGTGGCGATAGATAGGATAGTGGCGATAGATAGGATAGTGGTGATAGATAGGATAGTGGCGATAGATAGGATAGTGGTGATAGAATAGGATAGTGGTGATAGATAGGATAGTGGTGATAAATAGGATAGTGGCGATAGATAGGATAGTGGCGATAGATAGGATAGTGGTGATAGATAGGATAGTGGTGATAGATAGGATAGTGGCGATAGATAGGATAGTGGTGATAGAATAGGATAGTGGTGATAGAATAGGATAGTGGCGATAGATAGGATAGTGGCGATAGATAGGATAGTGGTGATAGAATAGGATAGTGGTGATAGAATAGGATAGTGGTGATAGATAGGATAGTGGTGATAGAATAGGATAGTGGTGATAGATAGGATAGTGGCGATAGATAGGATAGTGGTGATAGATAGGATAGTGGCGATAGATAGGATAGTGGCGATAGATAGGATAGTGGCTATAGATAGGATAGTGGCGATAGATAGGATAGTGGCGATAGATAGGATAGTGGTGATAGATAGGATAGTGGCGATAGATAGGATAGTGGTGATAGAATAGGATAGTGGTGATAGATAGGATAGTGGTGATAAATAGGATAGTGGCGATAGATAGGATAGTGGCGATAGATAGGATAGTGGTGATAGATAGGATAGTGGTGATAGATAGGATAGTGGCGATAGATAGGATAGTGGCGATAGATAGGATAGTGGTGATAGGATAGTGGTGATAGATAGGATAGTGGTGATAGAATAGGATAGTGGTGATAGGATAGTGGTGATAGATAGGATAGTGGTGATAGGATAGTGGTGATAGAATAGGATAGTGGTGATAGGATAGTGGTGATAGATAGGATAGTGGTGATAGAATAGGATAGTGGTGATAGGATAGTGGTGATAGATAGGATAGTGGCGATAAATAGGATAGTGGCGATAGATAGGATAGTGGCGATAGATAGGATAGTGGTGATAGAATAGGATAGTGGCGATAGAATAGGATAGTGGTGATAGATAGGATAGTGGCGATAAATAGGATAGTGGCGATAAATAGGATAGTGGCGATAGATAGGATAGTGGTGATAGGATAGTGGTGATAGATAGGATAGTGGTGATAGAATAGGATAGTGGTGATAGGATAGTGGTGATAGATAGGATAGTGGTGATAGAATAGGATAGTGGTGATAGGATAGTGGTGATAGATAGGATAGTGGCGATAGATAGGATAGTGGCGATAGATATGATAGTGGCTATAGATTGGATAGTGGCGATAGATAGAATAGTGGTGATAGATAGGATAGTGGTGATAGATAGGATAGTGGTGATAGATAGGATAGTGGTGATAGATAGGATAGTGGCGATAGATAGGATAGTGGCGATAGATAGGATAGTGGCGATAGATAGGATAGTGGCGATAGATAGGATAGTGGCGATAGATTGGATAGTGGCGATAGATAGGATAGTGGCTATAGATAGGATAGTGGCGATAGATAGGATAGTGGCGATAGATTGGATAGTGGCGATAGATAGGATAGTGGCTATAGATTGGATAGTGGCGATAGAATAGGATAGTGGTGATAGATAGGATAGTGGCGATAGATAGGATAGTGGCGATAGATAGGATAGTGGTGATAGATAGGATAGTGGTGATAGATAGGATAGTGGTGATAGATAGGATAGTGGCGATAGATAGGATAGTGGTGATAGATAGGATAGTGGTGATAGATAGGATAGTGGCGATAGATAGGATAGTGGCGATAGATAGGATAGTGGTGATAGATAGGCCGGGTAGAGATGCGAGAGGCCGGGTAGAGATGCGAGAGGCCGGGTAGAGATGCGAGAGGCCGGGTAGAGATGCGAGAGGCCGGGTAGAGATGCGAGAGGCCGGGTAGAGATGCGAGAGGCCGGGTAGAGATGCGAGAGGCCGGGTAGAGATGCGAGAGGCCGGGTAGAGATGTCAGAGGCCGGGTAGAGATGTCAGAGGCCGGGTAGAGATGCAAGAGGCCGTGTAGAGATGCGAGAGGCCGGGTAGAGATGCGAGAGCCCGGGTAGAGATGCGAGAGGCCGTGTAGAGATGCGAGAGGCCGGGTAGAGAGGCCGGGTAGAGATGCGAGAGGCCGGGTAGAGATGCGAGAGGCCGGGTAGAGATGCGAGAGGCCGGGTAGAGATGCGAGAGGCCGGGTAGAGATGTGAGAGGCCGGGTAGAGATGTCAGAGGCCGGGTAGAGATGCCAGAGGCCGGGTAGAGATGCGAGAGGCCGGGTAGAGATGCGAGAGCCCGGGTAGAGATGCGAGAGGCCGTGTAGAGATGCGAGAGGCCGGGTAGAGATGCGAGAGGCCGGGTAGAGATGCGAGAGGCCGGGTAGAGATGCGAGAGGCCGGGTAGAGATGCGAGAGGCCGTGTAGAGATGCGAGAGGCCGGGTAGAGATGCGAGAGGCCGGGTAGAGATGCGAGAGGCCGGGTAGAGACGCGAGAGGCCGGGTAGAGACGCGAGAGGCCGGGTAGAGATGCGAGAGGCCGGGTAGAGATGCGAGAGGCCGGGTAGAGATGCGAGAGGCCGGGTAGAGATGCGAGAGGCCGGGTAGAGATGCGAGAGGCCGGGTAGAGATGCGAGAGGCCGGGTAGAGATGAGAGAGGCCGGGTAGAGATGCGAGAGGCCGGGTAGAGATGCGAGAGGCCGGGTAGAGATGCGAGAGGCCGGGTAGAGATGCGAGAGGCCGGGTAGAGATGCGAGAGGCCGGGTAGAGATGCGAGAGGCCGGGTAGAGATGCGAGAGGCCGTGATGTCAGAATAACATTATCCGCGTATAACGCCGCCTTGTGAGATTGCGGCTGGATTTGTATTCCCGAAATGTCCCGATTGCTTCTTCTTTGAGCGGCCAGTGGCTCCATGCATAGAGCGAGCCACAGAGGCGAGAGCGGGCAGTAGGGTTGCCTTGTGTCCGGTGTTTAACCGGACGGCCGGTAATTTTGATGCCTGTCCGGTATAAAATCGGAGGTAATACCGGACACGTATGTGTCCGGTTTTACCGATGTTGCGGCGGGCGGATGCGGCAGCAAGTGCGAGGACGGCGGATGCGGCAGCAAGTGCGAGGACGGCGGATGCGGCAGCAAGTGCGAGGACGGCGGATGCGGCAGCAAGTGCGAGGACGGCGGATGCGGCAGCAAGTGCGAGGACGGCGAATGCAGCAGCCAGCGCGTGGGCGGCGGATGCGGCTGGAAGCGCGTGGGCGGCGGATGCGGCTGGAAGCGCGTGGGCGGCGGATGCGGCTGGAAGCGCGTGGGCGGCGGATGCGGCTGGAAGCGCGTGGGCGGCGGATGCGGCTGGAAGCGCGTGGGCGGCGGATGCGGCTGGAAGCGCGTGGGCGGCGGATGCGGCTGGAAGCACGTGGGCGGCGGCTGCGGCTGGAAGCGCGTGGGCGACAAGCAGCTGGAAGCGCGTGGGCGGCGGATGCGGCTGGAAGCGCGTGGGCGGCGGATGCGGCTGGAAGCGCGTGGGCGGCGGCTGCGGCTGGAAGCGCGTGGGCGACAGAAGCGGCTGGAAGCGCGTGGGCGGCGGATGCGGCTGGAAGCGCGTGGGCGGCGGATGCGGCTGGAAGCGCGTGGGCGGCGGATGCGGCTGGAAGCGCGTGGGCGGCGGATGCGGCTGGAAGCGCGTGGGCGGCGGATGCGGCTGGAAGCGCGTGGGCGGCGGATGCGGCTGGAAGCTCGTGGGATGAGGCTGGAAGCGCGTGGGCGACGGATGCGGCTGGAAGCGCGTGGGCGGCGGATGCGGCTGGAAGCGCGTGGGCGGCGGATGCGGCTGGAAGCGCGTGGGCGGCGGATGCGGCTGGAAGCGCGTGGGCGGCGGATGCGGCTGGAAGCGCGTGGGCGGCGGATGCGGCTGGAAGCGCGTGGGCGGCGGATGTGGCTGGAAGCGCGTGGGCGGCGGATGCGGCTGGAAGCGCGTGGGCGGCGGATGCGGCTGGAAGCGAGTGGGCGGCGGATGCGGCTGGAAGCGCGTGGCCAGCGGATGCGGCTGGAAGTGCTGGCCTGATGCTGAGACTGGACCGTGGCTGGGCGCAGTCAGGTGCACAGTGCGCTCGTGTGAGTTGGGCATGTGCTGTGGGGGAGGGGACAGCGGGGGCGGAGCCCACACCCCGGCAATGACAGATCCCGGAGAAGTCTGCGTCCTGCCTTGAAATAATGTAAGGACAACATTTCGGGGGAGGGGGGGGAAGGGAATAAGATGATTACATGGGGTGGGGGATTTTTTTAATATGTATTCAGGGACGTGCGAGTATTTTTGAATGTATTGGGGGGGGGGGGGGGATCGCATCTTTTACCATTGTGTCCAGTATTTTTGGACAAGCCTCCTGGCAACCCTAGCGGGCAGCCCCGTCTCGTGCCCCTTTTAACTTTGAAAAGCTGAGAGGGAAAGCCCTGATGGGTGACCCTCGCTGTTGGATTAGTGTATAATGCTGTGATTGCCCTTAGGATTCTACCCTCGAATCCAGACACCCCAAGCGGGGCATCTAGATATGGCCAGTCTATTCTGTCAAAGGCTTTTTCTGCGCCTAAGCTTAGTTAGCACCATCCCCGGCATCTTGTTGGCATTAAAAAAAGCAATTACATCGATAATTCTTCTAGTATTGTCGGCCACTTGCCCATCTCTAATAAATCGAACGTGAGACGGGTGAATCAGCCCAGGCAGTATAGAGCTCGATCTGTTGGCCAATCATTTGGAGTACATTTTAATATACGGATGTATTAATGAAATCGGCCTGTAGCTCTGACAATTTGTGGGGTCTTTGCCCTTTTTATGAATTAACGAGATTGACGCCTGGAGCATCGGATCCGGGAAAGGAGCCCCTGCTAGGACCGAGTTAAACATCCTTAACATGCGAGGAGCCAGAATCCCAATACACTTTTTGTAGTATAAATTCCAGAACCCGTCGGGGCCTGGGGGGGGCTTCAGAGGATTGAAGATTTTTCCTACCTCGACTAATTCTACAACTGTAAAATCTTTTTGTAAAGACTCTCGCTCCAACCCACGCAACCTCGGAAAAAGCCGAGTCCGCCAGAAAACGCTCTCGCGCTATGCGCGTATTTACATGATGTCTCGCCTTCTCATAGTATATTTTAAACTCTTCCACTATGCGTTTGGGGTTTATTTTTTATTACCAGCCTAAGGAAACCAACATGAAGGTGACAGCATATAATGACACGCTTCCTTAGTTCAAATAGGCGTATAAGCAGTACTCCGGTGAAGGCTTCAAACATATATATTATCACTGTGTACAAAGCGCCTTTTATTATGCAGATCTCTCACACAGTACCCCGTAAAATCATATAATAAGGAAATATTTCAATGCAGAAAACAAGTGCTAAATATTGTTTGTTCTTGCGAGGGCGCTTACATGTGTCAATGTCTTCATGGTTGTAAGTGTGACTGAGGGTTTAACCCATTAAAGTCCTCATTCAAAGAAACACTTACCTGGTATTAGGTCCATAGTGGGCCTATTAGAGACACACACACACACACACACACACACACACACAACTTAAAGAACCTCAAAGACCTCAAGTACTACCGACCAATCATCCTACTCCCAATCATTACAAGGTTTACGGAGATGCTCACTAATCGGATGCCACAGACCCAGGACTTGGCCCAGCCTGGAGAACACGCAGGACCTCGTAGAGGACACAATACGATGGACCACATCCAAGTAGTACAAGGAGGAATTTCCCGATGTAATAAATACGCTTTACTAACTCACTTAGGATTCGTAGCTAAGAAAAAAGCATTTGATTCTGCCTACACCTCAGCGGTCCCAGATACATTAAGAAAACAAAATGTGGAAGATGGGTACAGTAATATTATAAAGAACATTTATGAGAAACCATTAGATTACATGAAGCAAGATAAGGATCAGTGAGGGAATGCGGCAGGGAGACACCGTGTCACCAGGATCAGTGAGGAAGGGAGACACCGTGTCACCAGGATCAGTGAGGGAGCGCGGCAGGGAGACACTGTGTCACCAGGATCAGTGAGGAAGGGAGACACCGTTTCACCAGGATCAGTAAGGGAGTGCAGCAGGGAGACACTGTGTCACCAGGATCAGTGACGGAGTGCGGCAGGGAGACACTGTGTCACCAGGATCAGTGAGGGAGCGCGGCAGGGAGACACTGTGTCACCAGGATCAGTGAGGGAGTGCAGCAGGGAGACACCATGTCACCAGGATCAGTGAGGAAGGGAGACACCGTGTCACCAGGATCAGTGAGGGAGTGCGGCAGGGAGACACAGTGTCACCAGGATCAGTGAGGGAGTGCGGCAGAGAGACACAGTGTCACCAGGAACAGTGAGGGAGTGCGGCAGGGAGACACCGTGTCACCAGGATCAGTAAGGGAGTGCGGCAGGGAGACACAGTGTCACCAGGATCAGTGAGGGAGTGCGGCAGGGAGACACAGTGTCACCAGGATCAGTGAGGGAGTGCGGCAGGGAGACACTGTCACCAGGATCAGTGAGGGAGTGCGGCAGGGAGACACCGTGTCACCAGGATCAGTGAGGGAGTGCGGCAGGGAGACACAGTGTCACCAGGATCAGTGAGGGAGTGCGGCAGGGAGACACAGTGTCACCAGGATCAGTGAGGGAGTGCGGCAGGGAGACACCGTGTCACCAGGATCAGTGAGGGAGTGCGGCAGGGAGACACAGTGTCACCAGGATCAGTGAGGGAGTGCGGCAGGGAGACACAGTGTCACCAGGATCAGTGAGGGAGTGCAGCAGGGAGATAACGTGTCCCTGGGATTAGTGAGGGAGTGCGGCAGGGAGATACCGTGTCACCAGGATCAGTGAGGGAGTGCGGCAGGGAGACACCGTGTCACCAGGATCAGTAAGGGAGTGCGGCGGGGAGACACCGTGTCACCAGGATCAGTGAGGGAGTGCAGCAGGGAGACACCGTGTCACCAGGATCAGTGAGGGAGTGCGGCAGGGAGACATGGTGTCACCAGGATCAGTGAGGGAGTGCGACGGGGAGTCACTGTGTCACCAGGATCAGTGAGGGAGTGCGACGGGGGAGTCACTGTGTCACCAGGATCAGTGAGGGAGTGCGACGGGGAGTCACTGTGTCACCAGGATCAGTGAGGGAGTGCGGCAGGGAGACACCGTGTCCCTGGGATTAGTGAGGGAGTGCGGCAGGGAGACACCGTGTCCCTGGGATTAGTGAGGGAGTGCGGCAGGGAGACACAGTGTCACCAGGATCAGTGAGGGAGTGCGGCAGGGAGACACAGTGTCACCAGGATCAGTGAGGGAGTGCGGCAGGGAGACACCGTGTCACCAGGATCAGTGTGGGAAAGTGGCCTCCATATGAATCTCAGCGAGACCAAAGTGATGTTCAAGTAATGTGACACCCCTACAAATATCAAAATAAACGGAAGAGAACAAGAAGTGAAAGACTATGTCTAGCTTGGCCGGCAATAACAAGGGATGGGAACATTATAAATCAAATTGATAGGAGAATGAAGATGGGATGGAGGCGTTTGTGAGAAACAAGACGATATTTGAAGGGAACCTCCCACTGCCTCAAGAGGAAAGTGTGTGATAGATATATATATATATATACTAGCTGATATACCCGGCGTTGCCCGGGATTTAATTTTCCCGCTCCCTTCTGTCTCCCCTCCCCTGTTCACATCTCCATTCCCCCCATTCCTAGCTCTGCTCCCCCCCTTCACAGCACCACACATCACTCTCCGCCCCCTGCACCTCACATCACTATCCCCCCCCTTGTACCTCACATAACTCTCCACCCCCTCAACCCCACATCACCCCCCCTCAACCCCACATAACCCCCCCTCAACCCCACATCTCTCCCCCCCTGCACCGCACATCACTCTCCCCCTGCACTCCCCCCGTCCCAGGCACTCGTTCCCACCCCCCCTCGTTCCCTCCCCCTCTCCCCGGCGCAGGTTCACCCTGTCCCCAGCGCTCCTTTCCTCCCCCCCCCCTGTGTGAGTGTGAGGAAGGGGGGCTGTGTGGGTGTGAGGGAGGGGGGCTGTGTGGGTGTGAGGCTGTGTGGGGGTGAGGGAGGGGGGCAGTGTGGGTGTGAGAGAGGGGGGCTGTGTGGGTGTGAGAGGGGGGGCAGTGTGGGTGTGAGAGAGGGGGGCTGTGTGGGTGTGAAAGAGGGGGGCTGTGTGGGTATGAGAGGGGGGGGCTGTGTGGGTGTGAGGCTGTGTGGGTATGAGGGGGGGGCTGTGTGGGTGTGAGAGAGGGGGGCTGTGTGGGTGTGAGAGAGGGGGGCAGTGTGGTGTTAGAGAGGGGGGCTGTGTGGGTATGAGAGAAGGGGGGCTGTGTGGGTATGAGAGAGGGGGGCTGTGTGGGTGTGAGAGAGGGGGGCAGTGTGGGTGTGAGAGAGGGGGGCAGTGTGGGTGTGAGAGAGGGGGGCTGTGTATATACACACACATATATATATATATATATATATATATATATATATATATATATATATATATATATATATAGACACACACACACACATACACACACACACACCGAAAGCTTCAGACACAGAGCCAAATCCACCATCCTGGACAAAGTAAGGAAACAAAGGTATAATCTGACACTGATGGAGAGGAAAGCCATAGAATCGCTAAAGGCCAACCACAACATAACAATCAAACCTGCGGACAAGGGAGGAGCAGTGGTCATAATGAACACCACAGACTACCTGCGGGAAGCACACAGGCAACTCTCTGATTCAATGTACTACACCCAACTGCAGGAGGATCCAACAAATAAATACATGAGAGAACTCAACAGGATCATTAAAACACTCCCGATCCGCACAAGAGAACAAATTCTGGACCTGATACCAGCTAACCCAAAACCTGGCACATTCCACATGCTCCCTAAAATCACAAAGAGGGTAACCCTGGGCGCCCTATTATCTCTGGATCTGGCACACGGACTGAGAATATTTCTGGCTGGGTGGAAAGCATTCTAAAACCACTTGTCAGGAACACACCCAGCTATATCCAGGACACCACCGACCTGCTACTGTCACGGCCCCCTTAAACCTCCAACATCACTGTATTAATTCGGGGATGTTTGTTTTTTCAGCCGAACTTGGCCGCGCGTCAGCCGCATCTCCTGGCCGCGCGCCAGCCGCATCTCCTGTTCAGCGCTAATGGCGCTGAACATTGAAAGCACCCGCGGCGCCGAAACAAAAGAAAAAAAGCCCGCGTCTGCCCGGGATTTTAAAAATCCCGCGGTGGCGGCCGCAGGAGACTAAAGGCAGCCGCCACTGTAAACAAACTTAATGCCGTTGGCCCCCTCCCAACAGGAACACTACTAGCAACCATGGATGTAGAATCATTTTACACTAACATCCCCCACAAAGATGGGATTTCAGCCTGCAGATACTTTCTGGGACCGCAGGAGCCACTCACAGAGACAGTAACTAAATGCATCGAATTTATTCTGACCCATAACTACTTCACATTTGGAAATGACACATACCTCCAGACAACCGGGGCCGCTATGGGCACTCGGATGGCGCCACAGTATGCCAATCTGTTCTGCGCAAAACTGGAAAGTGACTTTCTTTCCACCGGTCACTTGAAACCCCTTACATACCTTCGGTACATCGATGACATCCTCCTGATTTGGGACCTCTGGTGAACAGGACCTCATACAGTTCCATGAGAACTTCAATACGTTCCATCCGACCATCAACTTCAAACTCATCCATTCCCCAGACGAAGTATACTTCCTAGACACCACCATTACTATAAAGAACAACCAACTACAGACTTCTGTATACCGCAAAACTACAGAGAGACAGCTATTGAGGGACAACAGCTTTCACCCGACACACATTAAGCACACACATGCAACCATCTACAGTCAAGCCATACGATACAACTGGATATGCTCCGACACAGCAGACAGAGGCCAGCGGATTACAGCCTTGAGATCGGACTTCATAAACCGTGGATATAACCACAGAATTGTAGACCAGCAAATCCACAAAGCCACCAGAATACAAAGAAGTGATCTCCTTGAATACAGACAGAAAGAGACAAGCGACAGGGTACCTTTAGTGGTCACATATAACCCACACCTAGAAGCCCTACGCAAGATCGCTAGGGAACTACAACCCATTCTCCAGGAAGATACAAGACTGCAACAGGTCTTCCCTGAAGCACCCTTATTATCATACAGACAACCTCATAATCTCAAGAAAATTATGGTGAGGAATAAAAGTATTCAACAGTACAACTGAATGCTGGACAAGACCATGACAGGACGCAAGATGCAAAACCTGCACAATGCTCCACACAGCGGACACAATACAAATACCACACAGGAATCTGGATTACACAATCAGAGGAAGGTTCACCTGTTCCTCCAGCAATGTCGTGTACCTCATCATGTGCATGAAATGCCCAGGCGGCTGCTACTACATAGGTGAGACAGGGCAGGGGCTAAACAAGAGAATGAACCTGCACCGCCACAGCATCACACGCGGAACAAGAGACAGTCCTGTCGGCGAACATTTCTCTGACTCTGGCCATAAAATGAACGATCTGAAGGTGGCCATACTCAAAGGTAATCTTAGAACACCGAAAGAGAGACGGTTGCATGAATACAAATGTACACACACACATTCTTACATCACTAACATTCTGGGACTATTTAACACCTCAGGGGGGAGGGACAGGTTTCAGTCACAGATAACATTCCAGGATACACTGTTTTTAAGTTAAACCTTGCCTGCTTTATTCATTGTAACATCGCCGGAAGAAGAGATCAGTGTATCTCGACAGCTCGCACAAATAAAAGCATTTTGTTAGCCACAGAATGGTATTGTCTATTCATTTTTGAATATTAAAGCTCGGCTAACACGGTACCGATACCTCTACATATATATATATATATACACACACACACACACACACACACACACACCTTAAAAAAGAAAATCACTATATATATACAGTGTTCGACAAACCTATACATTTGCTCGCCCCGGGCGAGTGGATTTAACCCCCGGGCGAGGTGGCGAGTAGATTTTTTTGTGTATATATATATATATAAAATAAATAAAAGGTGATTTTCTTTTGAAGATGTGGGGGAAAGAGAAGGATTTGTATCTTGGCAGAGGAGGAGATATTAGAAATGAAGGATTGGGTTCCTGACGAGGAAGTACAATGCAGGGATTGTTATATTATTACACACTGTGCAATGCTTTGAGCCGTGGATCCCCTGTACACGCGGGACAAGAACAGATTGTCAGGGACTGCGCTATCTTAATTACATCGCAGACACGCTATCCCACGAAGCACAAAGGCTGCCAGGCAAATGGCTTATCAGGAGTGTGATCCCATGTGGGGACTGTCTACCCCCCACTCATCCCCTGCCCCCCACTCATCCCCTGACTCCCCCCTCCCCTCATCCCCTGCCCCCCACTCATCCCCTGACTCCCCCCTCCCCTGCCCTTCACTCATCCCCTGACTCCCCCCATCCGCTGCCCTGCCCCCCACTCATCCCGACTCCCCCGCCCTCATCCCCTGCCCCCCACTCATCCCCTGACTCCCCCCTCCCCTCATCCGCTGCCCTGCCCCCCACTCATCCGACTCCCCCCCTCATCCCCTGCCCCCACTCATCCCCTGACTCCCCCCTCATCCCCTGCCCTCCCCTCATCCCGACTCCCCCCTCCCCTCATCCCGTCTCCCCCTTCACTCCCCTCTCATCCCCTGCCCCCCTCTCCCTGTCTCCCCTCATCCCGTCTCCCCCTCTCTCTCCCCTCATCCCCTGCCCTCCACTCATCCCGACTCCCCCCTCCCCTCATCCCGTCTCCCCCTTCACTCCCCTCTCATCCCCTGCCCCCCTCTCCCCGTCTCCCCCTTCACTCCCCTCTCATCCCCTGCCTCCTTCTCCCGATCCTCTTCTTGCTCTCCATTTCTCGTTCCCAGCCATTATATATTCTCCCTCCCTTTCTCCATCATTCAACCGTCCCTCTCCTCACCCTCACCTCTGATCTCCCCTCCCTTCACCCACTCATCTCCCCTGACCTCCACCATGCCCTCTCCTCCCTCCCCCCTCCCTCCCCCCTAACCTCTCCTCCTCTCTCCCCTCTTCCCCCCTCCCCTCCGGTTTTCGGAAGCACATTGGCACGTCACAGGCTGCATTCCATGTGTGTTTAATACGTATTGATTACCAATTCTCTCCTAGCTTTGTATTGTATTTATCATGATTATGCTGCTCACAACGCAAAACTAAAGGGACCCGAGTAATAGGATTAGCGCTCGATTATCTGACATATCACATCTCCAATCCTTAGAACTAGTTTATTATCTTTAGCACCTGTCGGCGCGTATTAAACTCCCAGTACAAATCCCGACCGTCACCGCACAATCCTGAAGCCATTTCAGATAAACACTGTCACATCGTTTCTGCGGGGCCTTTTAAATATGTCCGCCATCGTCACATTTCTAAGATATTAGAACATATATAAAGTGACAGCAGAGAATGAGCACTCGTCCCCTCTCCCCGCAGTCTCCCAATTCCCCCACCTACTGGGACACCACACACCCTCACTGTATTACCCTCTACCCCCTCTGCTGGGGCGGGGCTATTCTACATATCCACCACCCCAATCCGGGAAGGAACCCTCCTATTACCCCATATACCCGCTCCCTATAACCATGCCCACAAACCCTCCTATTACCCCAAATACCCGCTCCCTATAACCATGCCCACAAACCCTCCTATTACCCCATATACCCGCTCCCTATAACCATGCCCACAAACCCTCCTATTACCCCAAATACCCGCTCCCTATAACCATGCCCACAAACCCTCCTATTACCCCATATACCCCGCTCCCTATAACCATGCCCACAAACCCTCCTATTACCCCAAATACCCGCTCCCTATAACCATGCCCACAAACCCTCCTATTACCCCATATACCCGCTCCCTATAACCATGCCCACAAACCCTCCTATTACCCCAAATACCCGCTCCCTATAACCATGCCCACAAACCCTCCTATTACCCCATATACCCGCTCCCTATAACCATGCCCACAAACCCTCCTATTACCCCAAATACCCGCTCCCTATAACCATGCCCACAAACCCTCCTATTACACCCCATATACCCGCTCCCTACTCCTCCCCTATCTCAGCCTCTGCTTCCCCCCTCTCACCCTCTGGCTTCTCCCCTCTCACCCTCTGCTTCTCCCCTCTCACCCTCTGCTTCTCCCCTCTTTCTCCCGCTCTGTTAATGTTTCTCTCCAGCCTGCCTCTGCGCTTTCCCCTCTCCCTCTTATTTCTTCTGTCCCCATCTCTCCTGCTCCCAGCTCTTTGTGCTCTCTCTCATCCCCATCTTCCCTCTGCGCTCTCTCTCTCTCGTCCCCATCTTCCCTCTGCTCTCTCTCGTCCCCATCTTCCCTCTGCTCTCTCTCGTCCCCATCTTCCCTCTGCGCTCTCTCTCGTCCCCATCTTCTCTCTGCGCTCTCTCTCGTCCCCATCTTCCCTCTGCTCTCTCTCTCTCGTCCCCATCTTCCCTCTCACCCTCACCTCTCACCCTCTGCTTCCCCCCTCTCTCACCCTCTGCTTCCCCCCCTCCCTCACCTCTCACCCTCTGCTTCCCCCCCACTCTCACCCTCTGCTTCCCCCCTCTCTCATCCTCTGCTTCCCCTCTCTCTCACCCTCTGCTTCCCCTCTCTCTCACCCTCTGCTTCCCCCCTCTCTCACCCTCTGCTTCCCCCCTCTCTCACCCTCTGCTTCCCCCCTCTCTCACCCTCTGCTTCCCCCCTCTCTCACCCTCTGCTTCCCCCCCTCCCTCACCTCTCACCCTCTGCTTCCCCCCCTCTCTCACCCTCTGCTTCCCCCCCTCTCTCATCCTCTGCTTCCCCTCTCTCTCACCCTCTGCTTCCCCCCTCTCTCACCCTCTGCTTCCCCCCTCTCTCACCCTCTGCTTCCCCCCTCTCTCACCCTCTGCTTCCCCCCTCTCTCACCCTCTGCTTCCCCCCTCTCTCACCCGCTGCTTCCCCCCTCTCTCACCCTCTGCTTCCCCCCTCTCTCACCCTCTGATTCCCCCCTCTCTCACCCTCTGCTTCCCCCCTCTCTCACCCTCTGCTTCCCCCCTCTCTCACCCTCTGCTTCCCCCCTCTCTCACCCTCTCCTCTCTCATCCTCTGCTTCTCTCCTCTCTCATCCTCTGCTTCCCCCCTCTCTCATCCTTTGCTTCCCCCCTCAATCACCCTCTGCTTCCCCCCTCACTCACCCTCTGCTTCCCCCCTCTCGCACCCTCTGCTTCCCCCCTCTCACACCATCTGCTTCCCCCCTCTCACCCTCTGCTTCCCCCCTCTCACCCTCTGCTTCCCCTCTCTCAGCCTCTGCTTCCCCTCTCTCAGCCTCTGCTTCCCCCCTCTCTCACCCTCTGCTTCCCCCCTCTCTCACCCTCTGCTTCCCCCCTCTCTCACCCTCTGCTTCCCCCCTCTCTCACCCTCTGCTTCCCCCCTCTCGCACCCTCTGCTTCCCCCCCTCGCACCCTCTGCTTCCCCCCTCTCGCACCCTCTGCTTCCCCCCTCTCACCCTCTGCTTCCCCTCTCTCAGCCTCTGCTTCCCCCTCTTACCCTCTCTGCTTCCCCCCTCTCTCACCCTCTGCTTCCCCCCTCTCTCACCCTCTGCTTCCCCCCTCTCTCACCCTCTGCTTCCCCCCCTCTCTCACCCTCTGCTTCCCCCCTCTCGCACCCTCTGCTTCCCCCCCTCGCACCCTCTGCTTCCCCCCTCTCGCACCCTCTGCTTCCCCCCTCTCGCACCCTCTGCTTCCCCCCCTCTCACCCTCTGCTTCCCCTCTCTCAGCCTCTGCTTCCCCTCTCTCAGCCTCTGCTTCCCCTCTCTCAGCCTCTGCTTCCCCTCTCTCAGCCTCTGCTTCCCCTCTCTCAGCCTCTGCTTCCCCCCTCTCACCCTCTGGCTTCTCCCCTCTCACCCTCTGGCTTCTCCCCTATCACCCTCTGCTTCTCCCCTCTTTCTCCCGCTCTGTTAATGTTTCTCTCCAGCCTGCCTCTGCGCTTTCCCCTCTCCCTCTTATTTCTTCTGTCCCCATCTCTCCTGCTCCCAGCTCTTTGTGCTCTCTCTCATCCCCATCTTCCCTCTGCGCTCTCTCTCTCTCGTCCCCATCTTCCCTCTGCTCTCTCTCTCGTCCCCATCTTCCCTCTCTCTCGTCCCCATCTTCCCTCTCTCTCGTCCCCATCTTCCCTCTCTCTCGTCCCCATCTTCCCTCTGCTCTCTCGTCCCCATCTTCCCTCTGCTCTCTCTCGTCCCCATCTTCCCTCTGCTCTCTCTCGTCCCCATCTTCCCTCTGCGCTCTCTCTCGTCCCCATCTTCTCTCTGCGCTCTCTCTCGTCCCCATCTTCCCTCTGCTCTCTCGCTCTCTCGTCCCCATCTTCCCTCTGCTCTCTCTCGTCCCCATCTTCCCTCTCACCCTCACCTCTCACCCTCTGCTTCCCCCCTCTCTCACCCTCTGCTTCCCCCCCTCCCTCACCTCTCACCCTCTGCTTCCCCCCATCTCTCACCCTCTGCTTCCCCTCTCTCTCACCCTCTGCTTCCCCTCTCTCTCACCCTCTGCTTCCCCCCTCTCTCACCCTCTGCTTCCCCCCTCTCTCACCCTCTGCTTCCCCCCTCTCTCACCCTCTGCTTCCCCCCTCTCTCACCCTCTGCTTCCCCCCTCTCTCACCCTCTGCTTCCCCCCTCTCTCACCCTCTGCTTCCCCCCCTCCCTCACCTCTCACCCTCTGCTTCCCCCCCTCTCTCACCCTCTGCTTCCCCCCTCTCTCATCCTCTGCTTCCCCTCTCTCTCACCCTCTGCTTCCCCTCTCTCTCACCCTCTGCTTCCCCTCTCTCACCCTCTGCTTCCCCCCTCTCTCACCCTCTGCTTCCCCCCCTCTCACCCTCTGCTTCCCCCCTCTCTCACCCTCTGCTTCCCCCCTCTCTCACCCTCTGCTTCCCCCCTCTCTCACCCTCTGCTTCCCCCCTCTCTCACCCTCTGCTTCCCCCCTCTCTCACCCTCTGCTTCCCCCCTCTCTCACCCTCTGCTTCCCTCCTCTCTCACCCTCTGCTTCTCTCCTCTCTCATCCTCTGCTTCTCTCCTCTCTCATCCTCTGCTTCTCTCCTCTCTCATCCTCTGCTTCTCTCCTCTCTCATCCTCTGCTTCCCCCCTCTCTCACCCTCTGCTTCCCCCTCTCTCAACCTCTGCTTCCCCCTCTCTCAACCTCTGCTTCCCCCTCTCTCACCCTCTGCTTCCCCCCTTCTCGCACCCTCTGCTTCCCCCCTCTCTCATCCTCTGCTTCCCCCCTCTCTCACCCTCTGCTTCCCCCCCCTCTCACCCTCTGCTTCCCCCCTCTCACCCTCTGCTTCCCCCCTCTCTCACTCTCTGCTTCCCCCCTCTCTCACCCTCTGCTTCCCCCCTCTCTCACCCTCTGCTTCCCCCCTCTCGCACCCTCTGCTTCCCCCCTCTCGCACCCTCTGCTTCCCCCCTCTCGCACCCTCTGCTTCCCCCCTCTCGCACCCTCTGCTTCCCCCCTCTCGCACCCTCTGCTTCCCCCCTCTCGCACCCTCTGCTTCCCCCCTCTCACACCCTCTGCTTCCCCCCTCTCACCCTCTGCTTCCCCCCTCTCACCCTCTGCTTCCCCCCTCTCACCCTCTGCTTCCCCTCTCTCACCCTCTGCTTCCCCTCTCTCAGCCTCTGCTTCCCCTCTCAGCCTCTGCTTCCCCTCTCTCAGCCTCTGCTTCCCCCCTCTCACCCTCTGGCTTCTCCCCTCTCACCCTCTGGCTTCTCCCCTCTCACCCTCTGGCTTCTCCCCTCTCACCCTCTGGCTTCTCCCCTCTCACCCTCTGCTTCTCCCCTCTCACCCTCTGCTTCTCCCCTCTTTCTCCCGCTCTGTTAATGTTTCTCTCCAGTCTGCCTCTGCGCTTTCCCCTCTCCCTCTTATTTCTTCTGTCCCCATCTCTCCTGCTCCCAGCTCTTTGTGCTCTCTCTCATCCCCATCTTCCCTCTGCGCTCTCTCTCTCTCGTCCCCATCTTCCCTCTGCTCTCTCTCTCGTCCCCATCTTCCCTCTGCGCTCTCTCTCGTCCCCATCTTCCCTCTCTCTCGTCCCCATCTTCCCTCTGCTCTCTCGTCCCCATCTTCCCTCTGCTCTCTCTCGTCCCCATCTTCCCTCTGCGCTCTCTCTCGTCCCCATCTTCTCTCTGCGCTCTCTCTCGTCCCCATCTTCCCTCTGCTCTCTCTCTCTCTCGTCCCCATCTTCCCTCTGCTCTCTCTCGTCCCCATCTTCCCTCTGCTCTCTCTCTCGTCCCCATCTTCCCTCTGCGCTCTCTCTCTCGTCCCCATCTTCCCTCTGCTCTCTCTCTCGTCCCCATCTTCCCTCTGCTCTCTCTCTCTCGTCCCCATCTTCCCTCTGCTCTCTCTCTCGTCCCCATATTCCCTCTGCTCTCTCTCGTCCCCATCTTCCCTCTGCGCTCGCTCTCTCGTCCCCATCTTCCCTCTGCTCTCTCTCTCGTCCCCATCTTCCCTCTGCTCTCTCTCGTCCCCATCTTCCCTCTGCTCTCTCTCGTCCCCATCTTCCCTCTGCTCTCTCTCTCTCGTCCCCATCTTCCCTCTGCTCTCTCTCTCTCGTCCCCATCTTCCCTCTGCTCTCTCGTCCCCATCTTCCCTCTGCTCTCTCTCTCTCTCGTCCCCATCTTCCCTCTGTGCTCGCTCTCTCGTCCCTATCTTTCCTCTGTTCTCTCGCTCGTTCGCTCTCTTGTCCCCATCTTCCCTCTGCCCCCCTTATTTTCCCTCTGCACTCTCTCCCTCCCTCTCGACCCCATCTTCCCTCTGCACTCTCTCCCCCACCTCTCTCTTCCGTCCATATCTTCCCTCTGCGCTCTCTCTCCCTCCGCTCTCTCTTCCCTCTGCGCGCTCTCTCCCTCTGCTCTCTCTCCCTCTCTCCCCCTTATCTTCCCCCTGTGCTCTATCCCCCCTTAATATTCCCTTTGCGCTCTCTCCCCCCTATCTTCCCTCTGTACTCTCCCCCCCTATCTTCCCTTGCTCTCTCTCACTCTCTCCCCCCTATCTTCCCTTGCTCTCTCTCACTCTCTCCCCCTATCTTCCCTCTGCTCTCTCTCTCCACCCTCTCTCGCCCCTGCTCGCTCTCTCCCTCGGTTTTGTAATGAAGAATAAGTGCTGAGTAGAACAGAGCGGTCCCACTCACACACATTATTATGATTCCCGGCGACACACCTGATCTCCCCATTAACAAGTCGCCCTGCAGCAGGAAGCTGGAATGGAAGGGCCCGCCCTGTGTTTATTTCACATTTGAACTGCGGCTTCTTCCCTCAGATGCTATGAGACACACACAAACACACGCACACGCGTGTGGAATATACAGGCAGGCGAGCCTGCGTGTGAATAACTCCGCATCAGGACTTCACACTGACCCGTGATAACTCCTGAGTGGCGGAGCAATGGAGGGCCGACCAGAGAGAAGACTTCTGGGAAGTGGATTTTCCTGCTGGGACCGGTCACACAGTTTGGGGGATTATTACGCTCCTCATCCCCCACCCCCACCTTCTCCTCCATCCCCCACCTCCACCTTCTCCTCCTGCCCCCACTCCACCTTCTCCTCCTGCCCCCACCTCCACCTTCTCCTCCTGCCCCACCTCCACCTTCTCCTCCTGCCCCTACCTCCACCTTCTTCTCCTGTCCCCACCTCCACCTTCTTCTCCTGCCCCCACCTCCACCTTTTCCTCCTGCCCCCACCTCCACCTTCTTCTCCTGCCCCCACCTCCACCTTCTTCTCCTGCCCCCACCTCCACCTTCTCCTCCATCCCCCACCTCCACCTTCTCCTCCTGCCCCCACCTCCACCTTCTCCTCCTGCCCCCACCTCCACCTTCTCCTCCTGCCCCCACCTCCACCTTCTCCTCCTGCCCCCACCTCCACCTTCTTCTCCTGTCCCCACCTCCACCTTCTTCTCCTGCCCCCACCTCCACCTTTTCCTCCTGCCCCACCTCCACCTTTTCCTCCTGCCCCCACCTCCACCTTCTCCTCCTGCCCCCCACCTCCACCTTCTCCTCCTGCCCCCACCTCCACCTTCTCCTCCTGCCCCCACCTCCAACTTCTCCTCCTGCCCCCACCTCCACCTTCTCCTCCTGCCCCCCACCTCCACCTTCTCCTCCTGCCCCCACCTCCACCTTCTCCTCCTGCCCCCACCTCCACCTTCTCCCTCCTGCCCCCACCTCCACCTTCTCCTCCTGCCCCCACCTCCTCCTTCTCCTCCTGCCCCCACCTCCACCTCTCCTCCTGCCCCCACCTCCACCTTCTCCTGCCCCCACCTCCACCTTCTCCTCCTGCCCCCACCTCCACCTTCTTCTCCTGCCCCCACCTCCACCTTCTCCTCCTGCCCCCACCTCCACCTTCTTCTCCTGCCCCCACCTCCACCTTCTCCTCCAGCCCCCACCTTCATCTTCTCCTCCTGCCCCCACCTTCATCTTCTCCTCCTGCCCCCACCTCCTCCTGCCGCCACCTCCATCCGCCTTCTCCTTCTGCCCCCACCTCCACCCCGCCTTCTCCTCCTGCCCCCACCCGCCTTGTCCTCCTGCCCAAACCCCCACTCGTCTTCTCCTCCTGCCCCCATCCCCACCCGCCTTCTCCTCCTGCCCCCGTCCCCACCCGCCTTCTCCTCCTGCCCCCACACCCACCCGCCTTCTCCTCCTGCCCCCACCCGCCTTTTCCTCCTGCCCCCACCCCCACCCGCCTTCTCCTCCTGACCCTAACCCCCACCCGCCTTCTCCTCCTGCCCCCACCCGCCTTCTCCTCCTGCCCCCACCCGCACCCGCCTTCTCCTCCTGACCACACCCCACCCGCCTTCTCCTCCTGACACCACCCCCACCCGCCTTCTCCTCCTGCCCCCCACCTCCACCCGCCTTCTCCTCCTGCCCCCACCCACCCGCCTTCTCCTCCTGCCCCCACCTCCACCCGCCTTCTCCTCCTGCCCCCACCTCCACCCGCCTTCTCCTCCTGCCCCCATCCCCACCCGCCTTCTCCTCCTGCCCCCACCCACCTTCTCCTCCTGCCCCCACCCCGCCTTCTCCTCCTGCCCCCACCCCCACCCGCCTTCTCCTCCTGCCCCCGACCCACCTTCTCCTCCTGCCCCCACCCGCCTTCTCCTCCTACCCCCACCCCACCCGCCTCTCCTCCTGCCCCACCCCACCGCCTTTCCTCCTGCCCCCACCCCACCCGCCTTCTCCTCCTGCCCACCCCACCGCCTTCTCCTCCTGCCCCCACCGCCTTCTCCTCCTGCCCCCACCCTACCCCACCTTCTCCTCCTGCCCCCAACCCCACTCGCCTTCTCCTCCTGCCCCCACCCCCACCCGCCTTCTCCTCCTGCCCCCACCCCCACCCGCCTTCTCCTCCTGCCCCCACCGCACCCGCCTTCTCCTCCTGCCCCCACCCGCCATCTCCCTCCTGCTCCCACCCGCCTTCTCCTCCTGCCCCACCCGCCTTCTCCTCCTGCCCCCACCCGCCTTCTCCTCCTGCCCCACCCCCCCACCCCCACCCCACCGCCTTCTCCTCCTGCCCCCACCCCCTCCCGCCTTCTGCTCCTGCCCCACCCCACCCCGCCTTCTCCTCCTGACCCCACCTGCCTTCTCCTCCTGACCCCACCCCACCCGCCTTCTCCTCCTGACCCCAGCCCACCCGCCTTCGCCTCCTGCCCCCACCCGCCTTCTCCTCCTGCCCCCACCCGCCTTCTCCTCCTGCTCCCCACCCGCCTTCTCTCCTGCCCCCACCCGCCTTCTCCTCCTGCCCCCACCGCCCTTCTCCTCCTGCCCCACACCCCTTTTCTGTATACACAAAGACTATTAATGATACTGTACTGTATACACAGACTATTAATGATACTGGACTGTATACACAGGACTATTAATGATACTGGACTGTATACACAGACTATTAATGATACTGTACTGTATACACAGACTATTAATGATACTGTACTGTATACACAAAGACTATTAATGATACTGCTGTATACACAACGACTATTAATGATACTGTACTGTATACACAAAGACTATTAATGATACTGTACTGTAATACACAGACTATTAATGATACTGTACTGTATACACACAGACTATTAATGATACTGTACTGTATACACACAGACTATTAATGATACTGTACTGTATACACACAGACTATTAATGATACTGTACTGTATACACACAGACTATTAATGATACTGTACTGTATACACACAGACTATTAATGATACTGTACTGTATACACACAGACTATTAATGAAACTTTACTGTATACACACAGACTATTAATGATACTGTACTGTATACACACAAGACTATTAATGATACTGTACTGTATACACAGACTATTAATGATACTGTACTGTATACACAAAAGACTATTAATGATACTGTACTGTATACACACAGACTATTAATGATACTGTACTGTATACACAAAGACTATTAATGATACTGTACTGTATACACAAAGACTATTAATGATACTGTACTGTATACACAGACTATTAATGATACTGTACTGTTACACAGACTATTAATAATACTGTACTGTATACACAGACTATTAATGATACTGTACTGTATACACAGACTATTAGTGATACTGTACTGTATACACAAAGACTATTAATGATACTGTACTGTATACACAGACTATTAATGATACTGTACTGTATACACAGACTATTAATGATACTGTACTGTATATACAGACTATTAATGATACTGTACTGTATACACAAAGACTATTAATGATACTGTACTGTATATACAAACTATTAATGATACTGTACTGTATACACAGACTATTAATGATACTGTACTGTATACACAGACTATTAATGAAACTGTACTGTATACACAGACTATTAATGATACTGTACTGTATACACAGACTATTAATGATACTGTACTGTATACACAGACTATTAATGATACTGTACTGTATACACAGATTATTAATGATACTGTACTGTATACACAAAGACTATTAATGATACTGCTGTATACACAACGACTATTAATGATACTGTACTGTATACACAAAGACTATTAATGATACTGTACTGTATACACAAAGACTATTAATGATACTGTACTGTATACACAGACTATTAATGATACTGTACTGTATACACAAAGACTATTAATGATACTGCTGTATACACAAAGACTATTAATGATACTGTACTGTATACACACAGACTATTAATGATACTGTACTGTATACACACAGACTATTAATGATACTGTACTGTATACACACAGACTATTAATGAAACTTTACTGTATACACACAGACTATTAATGATACTGTACTGTATACACACAGACTATTAATGATACTGTACGTACTGTATACACACAGACTATTAATGATACTGTACTGTATACACACAGACTATTAATGATACTGTACTGTACACACAGGCTATTAATGATACTGTACTGTACACACAGACTATTAATGATACTGTACTGTATACACAGACTATTAATGATACTGTACTGTATACACAGACTATTAATGATACTGTACTGTATACACAAAGACTATTAATGATACTGTACTGTATACACAAAGACTATTAATGATACTGTACTGTATACACAAAGACTATTAATGATACTGTACTGTATACACAAAGACTATTAATGATACTGTACTGTATACACAGACTATTAATGATACTGTACTGTATACACAAACTATTAATAATACTGTACTGTATACACAGACTATTAATGATACTGTACTGTATACACAGACTATTAATGATACTGTACTGTATACACAAGACTATTAATGATACTGTACTGTATACACAGACTATTAATGATACTGTACTGTATACACAGACTATTAATGATACTGTACTGTATACACAGACTATTAATGATACTGTACTGTATACACAGACTATTAATGATACTGTACTGTATACACACAGACTATTAATGATACTGTACTGTATACACACAGACTATTAATGATACTGTACTGTATACACACAGACTATTAATGATACTGTACTGTATACACAGAATATTAATGATACTGTACTGTATACGCAGACTATTAATGATACTGTACTGTATACACAGACTATTAATGATACTGTACTGTATACACAAGACTATTAATGATACTGTACTGTATACACAGACTATTAATGATACTGTACTGTATACACAGACTATTAATGATACTGTACTGTATACACAAGACTATTAATGATACTGTACTGTATACACAAAGACTATTAATGATACTGTACTGTATGCACAAACTATTAATGATACTGTACTGTATACACAGACTATTAATGATACTGTACTGTATACACAGACTATTAATGAAACTGTACTGTATACACAGACTATTAATGATACTGTACTGTATACACAGACTATTAATGATACTGTACTGTATACACTGACTATTAATGATACTGTACTGTATACACAGACTATTAATGACACTGTACTGTATACACAGACTATTAATGACACTGTACTGTATACACAGACTATTAATGATACTGTACTGTATACACAAAGACTATTAATGATACTGCTGTATACACAACGACTATTAATGATACTGTACTGTATACACAAAGACTATTAATGATACTGTACTGTATACACAAAGACTATTAATGATACTGTACTGTATACACAGACTATTAATGATACTGTACTGTATACACAAAGACTATTAATGATACTGCTGTATACACAAAGACTATTAATGATACTGTACTGTATACACACAGACTATTAATGATACTGTACTGTATACACACAGACTATTAATGATACTGTACTGTATACACACAGACTATTAATGATACTGTACTGTATACACACAGACTATTAATGATACTGTACTGTATACACACAGACTATTAATGAAACTTTACTGTATACACACAGACTATTAATGATACTGTACTGTATACACACAGACTATTAATGATACTGTACTGTATACACACAGACTATAAATGATACTGTACTGTATACACACAGACTATTAAAGATACTGTACTGTACACACAGACTATTAATGATACTGTACTGTACACACAGACTATTAATGATACTGTACTGTACACACAGACTATTAATGATACTGTACTGTATACACAGACTATTAATGATACTGTACTGTATACACAAAGACTATTAATGATACTGTACTGTATACACACAGACTATTAATGATACTGTACTGTATACACAGACTATTAATGATACTGTACTGTATACACAAAGACTATTAATGATACTGTACTGTATACACAGACTTAATGATACTGTACTGTATACACAGACTATTAATGATACTGTACTGTATACACAGACTATTAATGATACTGTACTGTATACACAGACTATTAATGATACTGTACTGTATACACAAAGACTATTAATGATACTGTACTGTATACACAGACTATTAATGATACTGTACTGTATACACAGACTATTAATGATACTGTACTGTATACACAGACTATTAATGATACTGTACTGTATACACACAGACTATTAATGATACTGTACTGTATACACACAGACTATTAATGATACAGTACTGTATACACAGAATATTAATGATACTGTACTGTATACACAGACTATTAATGATACTGTACTGTATACACAGACTATTAATGATACTGTACTGTATACACAAAGACTATTAATGATACTGTACTGTATACACAGACTATTAATGATACTGTACTGTATACACAGACTATTAATGATACTGTACTGTATACACAGACTATTAATGATACTGTACTGTATACACAAAGACTATTAATGATACTGTACTGTATACACAAAGACTATTAATGATACTGTACTGTATACACAGACTATTAATGATACTGTACTGTATACACAAACTATTAATGATACTGTACTGTATACACAGACTATTAATGATACTGTACTGTATACACAACGACTATTAATGATACTGTACTGTATACACAAAGACTATTAATGATACTGTACTGTATACACAAAGACTATTAATGATACTGTACTGTATACACAAACTATTAATGATACTGTACTGTATACACAGACTATTAATGATACTGTACTGTATACACAGACTATTAATGATACTGTACTGTATACACAGACTATTAATGATACTGTACTGTATACACAGACTATTAATGATACTGTACTGTATACACAGACTATTAATGATACTGTACTGTATACACAAAGACTATTAATGATACTGCTGTATACACAACGACTATTAATGATACTGTACTGTATACACAAAGACTATTAATGATACTGTACTGTATACACAAAGACTATTAATGATACTGTACTGTATACACAGACTATTAATGATACTGTACTGTATACACAAAGACTATTAATGATACTGCTGTATACACAAAGACTATTAATGATACTGTACTGTATACACACAGACTATTAATGATACTGTACTGTATACACACAGACTATTAATGATACTGTACTGTATACACACAGACTATTAATGATACTGTACTGTATACACACAGACTATTAATGATACTGTACTGTATACACACAGACTATTAATGAAACTTTACTGTATACACACAGACTATTAATGATACTGTACTGTATACACACAGACTATTAATGATACTGTACTGTATACACACAGACTATTAATGATACTGTACTGTATACACACAGACTATTAATGATACTGTACTGTACACACAGACTATTAATGATACTGTACTGTACACACAGACTATTAATGATACTGTACTGTACACAAAGACTATTAATGATACTGTACTGTATACACAAAGACTATTAATGATACTGTACTGTATACACAGACTATTAATGATACTGTACTGTATACACAGACTATTAATGATACTGTACTGTATACACAGACTATGAATGATACTGTACTGTATACACAGACTATTAATGATACTGTACTGTATACACAGACTATTAATGATACTGTACTGTATACACAGACTTAATGATACTGTACTGTATACACAGACTATTAATGATACTGTACTGTATACACACAGACTATTAATGATACTGTACTGTATACACACAGACTATTAATGATACAGTACTGTATACACAGAATATTAATGATACTGTACTGTATACACAGACTATTAATGATACTGTACTGTATACACAGACTATTAATGATACTGTACTGTATACACAAAGACTATTAATGATACTGTACTGTATACACAGACTATTAATGATACTGTACTGTATACACAGACTATTAATGATACTGTACTGTATACACAGACTATTAATGATACTGTACTGTATACACAAAGACTATTAATGATACTGTACTGTATACACAAAGACTATTAATGATACTGTACTGTATACACAAAGACTATTAATGATACTGTACTGTATACACAAACTATTAATGATACTGTACTGTATACACAGACTATTAATGATACTGTACTGTATACACAGACTATTAATGAAACTGTACTGTATACACAGACTATTCATTATACTGTACTGTATACACAGACTATTAATGATACTGTACTGTATACACAGAGACTATTAATGATACTGTACTGTATACACAAAGACTATTAATGATACTGTACTGTATACACAGACTATTAATGATACTGTACTGTATACACAGACTATTAATGATACTGTACTGTATACACAAAGACTATTAATGATACTGTACTGTATACACAGACTATTAATGATACTGTACTGTATACACAAAGACTATTAATGATACTGTACTGTATACACAGACTATTAATGATACTGTACTGTATACACAGACTATTAATGATACTGTACTGTATACACAAAGACTATTAATGATACTGTACTGTATACACAGACTATTAATGATACTGTACTGTATACACAGACTATTAATGATACTGTACTGTATACACAAAGACTATTAATGATACTGTACTGTATACACAGACTATTAATGATACTGTACTGTATACACAGACTATTAATGATACTGTACTGTATACACAAAGACTATTAATGATACTGTACTGTATACACAAAGACTATTAATGATACTGTACTGTATACACAAAGACTATTAATAATACTGTACTGTATACACACAGACTATTAATGATACTGTACTGTATACACAGACTATTAATGATACTGTACTGTATACACAGACTATTAATGATACTGTACTGTATACACAGACTATTAATGATACTGTACTATATACACAAAGACTATTAATGATACGCGAACATAAGATGGATCAGTCGCTTAAACAGGACCGGCGCAGAGAACATGACACAATGTATCACTGGGAATGAAATGTTCATACGTTCGAATACAGAACAATGGGAAACAAAGCCGGACGAGCAGCGTTCGAGCGCTGCGCACGTGCGGGAGACAGGCGCCGCCGGGGATACAAATAAACGCAGGGAAGACCGGGTGTGGCATGTCTGGGAATGGCCGGGTGTGGCATGTCTGGGAATGGCCGGGTGTGCATGTCTGGGAATGGCCGGGTGTGCATGTCTGGGAATGGCCGGGTGTGGCATGTCTGGGAATGGCCGGGTGTGGCATGTCTGGGAATGGCCGGGTGTGGCATGTCTGGGAATGGCCGGGTGTGGCATGTCTGGGAATGGCCGGGTGTGGCATGTCTGGGAATGGCCGGGTGTGGCATGTCTGGGAATGGCCGGGTGTGGCATGTCTGGGAATGGCCGGGTGTGCATGTCTGGCAATGGCCGGGTGTGGCATGTCTGGGAATGGCCGGGTGTGCATGTCTGGCAATGGCCGGGTGGTGCATGTCTGGCAATGGCCGGGTGTGGCATGTCTGGGAATGGCCGGGTGTGCATGTCTGGCAATGGCCGGGTGTGGCATGTCTGGGAATGGCCGGGTGTAGCATGTCTGGGAATGGCCGGGTGTGCATGTCTGGGAATGGCCGGGTGTGGCATGTCTGGGAATGGCCGGGTATGGCATGTCTGGGAATGGCCGGGTGTGCATGTCTGGTAGTGGCCGGGTGTGGCATGTCTGGGAATGGCCGGGTGTGCATGTCTGGCAATGGCCGGGTGTGGCATGTCTGGGAATGGCCGGGTGTGGCATGTCTGGGAATGGCCGGGTGTGGCATGTCTGGGAATGGCCGGGTGTGGCATGTCTGGGAATGGCCGGGTGTGGCATGTCTGGGAATGGCCGGGTGTGGCATGTCTGGGAATGGCCGGGTGTGGATGTCTGGGAATGGCCGGGTGTGGATGTCTGGGAATGGCCGGGTGTGGCATGTCTGGGAATGGCCGGGTGTGGCATGTCTGGGAATGGCCGGGTGTGGCATGTCTGGGAATGGCCGGGTGTGGCATGTCTGGGAATGGCCGGGTGTGGCATGTCTGGGAATGGCCGGGTGTGGCATGTCTGGGAATGGCCGGGTGTGGCATGTCTGGGAATGGCCGGGTGTGGCATGTCTGGGAATGGCCGGGTGTGGCATGTCTGGGAATGGCCGGGTGTGGCATGTCTGGGAATGGCCGGGTGTGGCATGTCTGGGAATGGCCGGGTGTGGCATGTCTGGGAATGGCCGGGTGTGGCATGTCTGGGAATGGCCGGGTGTGGCATGTCTGGGAATGGCCGGGTGTGGCATGTCTGGGAATGGCCGGGTGTGGCATGTCTGGGAATGGCCGGGTGTGGCATGTCTGGGAATGGCCGGGTGTGGCATGTCTGGGAATGGCCGGGTGTGGCATGTCTGGGAATGGCCGGGTGTGGCATGTCTGGGAATGGCCGGGTGTGGCATGTCTGGGAATGGCCGGGTGTGGCATGTCTGGGAATGGCCGGGTGTGGCATGTCTGGGAATGGCCGGGTGTGGCATGTCTGGGAATGGCCGGGTGTGGCATGTCTGGGAATGGCCGGGTGTGGCATGTCTGGGAATGGCCGGGTGTGGCATGTCTGGGAATGGCCGGGTGTGGCATGTCTGGGAATGGCCGGGTGTGGCATGTCTGGGAATGGCCGGGTGTGGCGTGTCTGGGAATGGCCGGGTGTGGCGTGTCTGGGAATGGCCGGGTGTGGCGTGTCTGGGAATGGCCGGGTGTGGCATGTCTGGGAGTGGCATGTCTGGGAATGGCCGGGTATGGCATGTCTGGGAATGGCCGGGTGTGGCATGTCTGGGAATGGCCGGGTGTGCATGTCTGGGAATTGCCGGGTGTGGTATGTCTGGGAATGGCCGGGTGTGGCATGTCTGGGAATGGCCAGGTGTGGCATGTCTGGGAATGGCCGGGTGTGGCATGTCTGGGAATGGCCGGGTGTGGCATGTCTGGGAATGGCCGGGTGTGCATGTCTGGGAATGGCCAGGTGTGGCATGTCTGGGAATGGCCGGGTGTGGCATGTCTGGGAGTGGCATGTCTGGGAATGGCCGGGTGTGGCATGTCTGGGAATGGCCGGGTGTGGCATGTCTGGGAATGGCCGGGTGTGGCATGTCTGGGAATGGCCGGGGGTGGCATGTCTGGGAATGGCCGGGGGTGGCATGTCTGGGAATGGCCGTGTGTGGCATGTCTGGGAATGGCCGTGTGTGGCATGTCTGGGAATGGCCGGGTGTGGCATGTCTGGGAATAGCCGGGTGTGGCATGTCTGGGAATGGCCGGGTGTGGCATGTCTGGGAATGGCCGGGTGTGCATGTCTGGGAATGGCCGGGTGTGGCATGTCTGGGAATGGCCGGGTGTGGCATGTCTGGGAATGGCCGGGTGTGGCATGTCTGGGAATGGCTGGGTGTGGCATGTCTGGGAATGCCCGGGTGTGCATGTCTGGGAATGGCCGGGTATGGCATGTCTGGCAATGGCCGGGTGTGGCATGTCTGGGAATGGCCGGGTGTGCATGTCTGGGAATGGCCGGGTGTGGCATGTCTGGGAATGGCCGGGTGTGGCATGTCTGGGAATGGCCGGGTGTGGCATGTCTGGGAATGGCCGGGTGTGGCATGTCTGGGAATGGCCGGGTGTGGCATGTCTGGGAATGGCCGGGTGTGGCATGTCTGGGAATGGCCGGGTGTGCATGTCTGGGAATGGCCGGGTGTGGCATGTCTGGGAATGGCCGGGTGTGGCATGTCTGGGAATGGCCGGGTGTGGCATGTCTGGGAATGGCCGGGTGTGGCATGTCTGGGAATGGCCGGGTGTGGCATGTCTGGGAATGGCCGGGTGTGCATGTCTGGGAATGGCCGGGTGTGGCATGTCTGGGAATGGCCGGGTGTGCATGTCTGGGAATGGCCGGGTGTGGCATGTCTGGGAATATAGGGCGAGAGTGACATGTCTGGGAATGGCCGGGTGTGGCATGTCTGGGAATATAGGGCGAGAGTGACCCAGTGGGAAGAAGGTGATCAGCACGTCTATAAATATAAATCACAAGAAGAAGAATTGGAAATAACTTGTTAAACTTAAATCTCCTTTTATTAATCAAAGTGTGTGTGTCTGTGTGTGTGTGTGTGTGTGTGTGCGTGTCTCTATGTGCGTGTGTGTGTGTGTGCATGTACAGGCTTTACCTAATCTCTTGGGGTAAGACTGTGTGCAAACTGTTGCATACGGTATACAGGTAACTTGCTGATCCAGATGAAATAACCAGGAGGGGCGGGAGAGAAGGAGAATTACCGCATGCGATTACAAACTAAAGAAACTGGAAGAAATGTTTATAAGATACACACGTGGCCTTTCCCCCCGGATTTAGGCAAGTAATTACTAAGCCGTCTTTGGCCTGTTCCAGCAACGTATGACCAGATCTGCTCCTGAGTCTCTCTCGGGACGCACATCACATTGATGAAACCCGCAAGGCGGCAAAGAGAACGCGTCACATTCCTAAACAAGGGCTAGTGACACGAGTCACGGAGCGGAGAGTGAGAGCGGGTATACACAGAGCGTGGCGCGTCGTAACCCATCACTGCATTCTCATTAACACCGAATACTTATCCCCACCCCATCTCAAGCCGGACGTGTCTCAGGAACGCACCACAACGCCCTCACTAATCCCCCTTACCGTCTAACCCCAAACACCAGTACCCGGGGACCGCCAATGCAAGGCATGTTCCTGTGACGGGAGCTTTGTGACAGGCTATTAATAATACACCAAAATATATATAATATATATATATAACTGGGTTGAACTGGGACGAGACTTAAAGATGGAAATGATGAAACAGTCACATCTGGACTGGCAGTTCATACAGCACTCTTCATCATCCCAAGACATTGCATAGCATTTCTCTGAGCAATCAGGTAACAATTCAGATGATATCAGAAGACAAAGGATAAAGGGTGGACAACAGTTTATAAACCTTTTGTACCCTATCCTTAACATTGAGTACAGGTGATTGGTCTTCAATTACCTCTAGCCACTCATTAACGTGGGAACACATTTTGATACATGCCCCCCTGCTAGCTGGTACATGCGCATTAGGACTCTCGGGTCTCATTTCTGTAGCCCCTCATCTGCATCAGGAATGCCAGCTAGTCTACCACACGGAATTCCCGGCAGGATATTCTTTGTTGTGAGGTGTGAAATGGGACACTTAAAGACTGCTCTGATTTGAGCCGTCTCCGCCCTCAGGTAAACAGTAAGGGTGACAAAATCCTTTGAACAATACTTAAGTCATAGACATTGGGTTGCCTCTCTGGCCATATGCTACCCTGGTATGCAAAGGAATTTCCTCTGGGTTTTATCCCTGCTTTGGGACACAGTATTAAAGATAAAACACAAACATATTAAAATATCCGGTTCCGTTGGGTCCAGCAGGTCCAAACTTCCCAGTTCTCAATGCCGGAACTGGGACACCCTATGGTCCGATTTGAGACTTGCTACGACCTTCGGAACCGGAGTTACACAAATACACCTTAAACCGTTTCCTATTTTAATACAAAAAACTCCGCTGTAAATTAAATCACGGTTTTTCACTAAATCCCCATTGAAAACAACGGGCTCCGCCGCCATAGACTTTCAATGGCAAACGGCCGCCATAGAATTTCAACGGGGCTGCGCCGCCGTTGAAGTCAATGGGGGTTTTCCGCCATAGCCGGTCAATGGAGATTGGCCGCCATTGGAGTCTATGGGAAAAGTCCCAAACTTTCAAGGGGGTCCATACTCCGTCGGGTTAGTCCAAGAGGGTCAAGGATGGTTCTGCAGCGATGCCGGAGCAGTGACTACAGGTACCCCAAACCCTGATCCTCTGGACCCTCCGGAACCGGAGCTATGGATTCCTAAATTTCAACTTTTCACACTTAGCCGTTTACTTGAGCTGTTTCTGCCGCCGCCATCGGAACCTATGGCGCGACCCGCTCTTCTCGGTTCGACCCTTATCAGGGGTCCAGGATTCGGGGACCTGGTTGTGGTCGAGTGGGGGGAGGTCTAGGAACTAGGGGCAACTTTTTTTTTATTTCTAGGTGCTCTAGAACTGTTTATTCCCACGCCACTTGTCGTTGAACTTGACTGCTAAGTGATCAAAGCTCTCTTATTGAAAATGTATCCGCTTTGCGGTTTTGCGGTTTGGACGGCAGCCAACTCGTTCCTGGAAAGCTCCTTCGAGGAACCTCCATTGAATCAATGGGCCCATTGACTTACAATGGGAAACCGCCGCTCCTCCTCTCGGACGCCATCTGCTGGTCTTCACAGGAAAAAGGACCCAAACAGCAAGATTCGCCATTGAAACACATGGAGCCCCAATGGCGGCCTATGGGACCCTGCAAAATGGTGCCTGAAAAGGCGGGAAAATTACACAAAGGGCTATAATCATTAAAGAACTATTAACCCTTGTACTCCCGGATGGATTCTAGTGGGTGTGATGCAGACACTGATTACACCAGATATTACAATGAAACATGGGAACAGGGGAATACACATTTTCATGTCATAACAAGGGTTAAATCACATTTCTGGACCTCAGCCCAGTTAACCCCTTGTCTCCCTGGTGAGGTCAGGGGATGGCCAAATGGGGTGTAACCCCTTTAATCCCGGGCCAAATCCTCCCCATCGTCACAGTTCCACAGGGCAGTGCCGTGTTACAGGGGTATATACACACGCACACGCATCTACTAGGATCTAAACATGGCAAATGCATCGGACAAGCAACCAATTACCAGCACGACCCCAAATATATCCCAATAACCTGCTGCCATTAAAAGTGCTGTATCTGGAAGGGTTGTCCGCTGCATGGCAAAGACTTTGGCTGCTGTTCCCTCTCCCAGAATCCTTTGCTGCTCGCTCCCGTGCTGTTTTATTGGCTGCTCCTCGGAAGTGAGGGCAGTGACAGGCTGGAATGATCTATCTGCCATGTTTTTCTATCCCGAGTAAGAAGGGAATTTGAAGAGGCACTTTCCCCAGGGGGGTTTAGAAGAGGGCCCTGCAGCCCTGGCCTTGAACTCCACACAGGAGCTCTACGCATGTCCCTACGTCAGGTGTGTGAAACGCCTCTGGCCCTGCGGACACTGTGTCTGCCCCATGTTTAATGCACCTGTGGCTAAACCTAAGGGAGCGGGAAGTGTTCATGCACAGAAAGATTCAGTCATTGTGAGCGTGTGTTACATCTCGGACCGGAAACCCACGGCATGAATAATCTCGCGGGCGGCGGCGAGTACGCCCAGGGGCCGCACTAATTACTATTCAACATGGGATGGATGGGGAATTGTTCTGTCACACGGAGGGAGAGAAACATCGAAGCAGAAAGGTGTTCTGTTTCCTTATTATAATCAGCGCCAGACACACAGAGAGCAGAGCGAGGACTTAATATGGAGGCTTGGGAAGTGAGGGGAGGTGAGGGGGGCATTGTACTGACCCTTTAACCACGTCCCTGTCATTAGGTCACCTGGCTCCTACGTGGGACTGACCCTTTAACCCATTAAACACTGTCACGGTAGCTTGTGACAGGTTGTAATTTACACCAAAACTATATATAAATATATATATACCTGGGTTTGAACTGGGACGAGACTTAAGATATAATAAAGTGATTTTATTCCTTGATAAAGGTGAACACAGCAAATATGTACAAATAACAGGCAAAATATAGACACTTACGTAAAGATTATGGCAAGAAAGCCATCAGGATTACAGACTGGCCACTTCTCCCATAGTTCAGTTGACATCACAGCAAAACAGGCAGGATACATGCATGCATGAAGATCATTTGCATGAAGAACAATGAAGAACTTTGCATGAACAACATGAACAACATGGGTAAAAGGTGGTTCTGACTTATATATCATTTTAACCCCCTCTTTCCCAGATACGGCGCCGTGCCGTCTAGCAAAAGTCCATTTGAAGCTTTTGAAGCTCATTTTGGACTTCCAGCTTGGGGTAGCCCCCCCATCAATAAACCCTTTGAAGCAGGGTGGACATTTGTCATGTTCACTCCTGCAGGAAACCTTGGTGTGCAAGTGTGAGTTACCACGTTTACAGAAAACATCCTCTTCTCTGCTCATTATCATAACAGGGGGGGGTTGCAGTCTTTCAGAACTCAACCAAAATTTCATATTTACTGCAAATCATTGCATAACTTCCGTTCCGTAATACACACAGTCAGGTGAGATATATTAATACAATCCTTGACACCTGACGCTCGCAGAGAGACCCTACATTACAGTGTAATATGAAAATTAATAGAGATATTAATATCTGGCATTTAGCAGCCGTTACATATACAGTGTTTAGACTCCAAAAGATGGGCTACATCCAACGGATACACATATGTAATTCTTATCATGTTCAGCCAAGGACATCTCATAATATTCTTATATTTAATAAGGTCACCCATTCAGATATCCTGTTTGGGGTAGCCCCACCCCTACCCCCATCAATAAAACCTTTTGAAGTAGGCTTGTAGCTTTTCGCATAACCAATAATTACCCGTTGATCCTTCCTGGGTCTTGCATAAACAATTAGGGCATTACCTTTTGCTCACTGGTGCTATGTGTCACACCTAAGCCCAGACCTTCTTAATCAGAGGCCTTTGTTAGTGTGAGTTATAATGTTCACAATCCACACTAGCTGCCTGCAAACAGGTATTAACATACTGTACACTAAAAAAAAAAAACCTTCTGCTTTTCACATTCAACTTCAATTAAGCCTTTTAAAGTCCAGATTCTCTGAAAAGACACAATACCGGGGTATTTTCTTAAGCTGTAGCTTATTAACCCCTTCAGTCCCAGTGTGTGTGTTATGCAGACACTGATTAACCAGACATTACAATGGAACAGGAGAAAATACATTTTCATGTTAAAACAAGGGTTAAATCACATTTCTGGGCCTCAGCCCAGTTAACCCCTTGTCTCCCTGGTGAGGTTAGAGGGGGGCCCTTGGGGGGTAACCCCGTTAATCCCGGGCCAAACCCTCACTACCGTCACACCTCCCCTGCTCAAGGGGCCCTGGTACCCCAGCGGCCTCCCCCTGGCCCTGGGATACCACTGGCGCTCTTGACGCACTCAATACGTCCTGAGGGATTGGCCTGGCAAAATTGTCCTCCGGCATTGTCCAGTACACAGTGGATTGTAAAGTCCAGGTCCTGCTGCGCAGGGCTCCACCGTGGCCTCCGGGCCTCCTCCTTTGCCTCCCTCTGCCCCCCACCCAGTGTCTGGCGAACCAAATACATAGGGAAGGGGCCCCTGTGCAGACCATGCTGCACATTGCCCAGAGACTGGTATATCTCTGCACCAACAGGAGACCAGCTATCAAGCACAGACCGTCGCTTCCCTGTCAACCAAGTCTGGGAAAGGGTTATGTCACCATTCTGTAGGGACCCTACCTGCCCTGGCTCTGTGCCACCCTGTAGCTGCTCCGCTATCCTCCTGACTCTCCTCCCTGGCTGCCTATCTACCCACAGCCCCTCCTTTGGGGACCCGGGGGAATCTGTCAGGGGGGTCACTCCTGGCCCGTCAGCGCAAGGGACTTTCTGCCTACCTAGCCCACCCCTAGCTTCTGCCAGCTGCCTGACACCCCACTGACTTCCTATCTTCCCCTGCTTCCCAGGGTCTCCCTGCCTAGCCTCCCCTAGGCCCAGCACCTCAGCCTGCTGCTTACCTCCCTGCAGCCCACCTGCACTCCTCTCCTCCCTGGGCAATCCTACCCCAGACCCTGGAACTACCTGAGTGCTCCTACCTCCCTGACCTTGTCTTCCCCTTACCAGGGATGAGCTCAGGGGCATCTCTCCAGATGCAACCGCCTTAGCGCTTGGCTGGCAGGTATCCCTGGGGTGGCAAAAACTGGCCACTGCCCAGGATACCCCCAGCCCATAGCTAGGCTGCAACAGGGGGTTGCTGATCTGAGAAACCCCCTGGGGCTCTGCCAGGGTAACGGGAAACTCTAGCTGCAATACCTGCTGCTTTCCCTCCCTGGCTACCACTAGCCCTCCTTCTCTCACTGAGATCTGCTGCTGGCTACCTACCTGCAGCCTCCCCTCACTCCGCTTCTCCCTAGCTAATCCTAACCTGAATCCTAGGGACACCTGAGTGAGGCCATCTCCCTGACACTGTCTCCCCATTACCGGGGATGAGCTCAGGGTTGCTGGTGCAGATGCACCCACCTTAGCTCTTGGCTGGCAGGTAATCTGGGGGTGGTCTAACTTTGCCACAACCCCGGACACCTCCAGCCCATAGCAAGGCTGCAACAGTGGGGCTCTTAACTGAGAGTCCCCTTGCTGCTCCACCAGGGTAATGGGGACGTCTAGCTGCCCTACAAGCTGCCCGTCCTTCCCCTCCCCTGGTACCCCTATCTTCCGCCACCCCCCGGTCACCCCTATAGTGAAACAACAGGGTACAGTCATAGGGAAGCATAAGTCAGAGTCAGTCTGCGACTTGGTCTGGCTTACCTTGCTGGTCTCCGCAGAGACCGCCGCCTTCGTTGGTCCCAATTGCAGGGGGACTGTAGCGGCCGCCGCCGGCCCCATCTGGGCTGGGCAGCACCGGGCCACTGCCGCAACAGCGCCGGGGTTGGGTACAGGTAAAACGGTGCAGGACAAGGGTCCCAGGTCTTTGTGGAGGAACACAGCTCCATGCAAACTTGGTAAAATAACCCCCTCCCGCAAACCCTGTCCCTCTCCCCAAATAAAACTGCCGCCGGCAGGATGCCGGAGTGGCGGCTTTTCCTCTGCCGCCACCGCTGGTTCTCCGCCGGGATCAGGTGGATGGCCGCTGCTCTCCGCCGCTGTTGCTGATGCAACCCGTCCAGGGTCTCCAGGAGACGTCCCGCGGAGGGTTGTCGCCCCGGCTGGGCGGGAGCCATCAGAGGATGCCGCTAACTGGGTCATCTTTTCCGCAGCTCGTGAGCGTTGGCCCTGAGGGGCTTCTTCGCCTGACCGCGCACGGTCAGGGCACTGGGCATTATTGTGGCCCATTTGTTGGCAGTGCCGCAGCAACTGCCGGTGCTTCTCCGCCACTGGTGGACTACCCCCAGCAAGGGGCAACGGAGTCCAGAGCGGAGTTGCAGGAGCGCCGGGCTCCGGGAGGGGATAAGCGAGTCGGATCATTGCCAGCTTCAGCTGCTCGAGCCGCTCTGCTGGGGACATCTCTCCCTGCGCAAACATCAGGGCCAGCAATTCTGGGTAAAATGGACTGGCCGCCGCAACGGCCAATACCTCTCCTGGTGCAAGACCACCCGCCCCCTCCACAAGTCTCTGCCGTCCCGGAGCTGGGTCCCTTCCCTGCTCTCCGGGCGGTGTGATGGTTACAGCAGCTGCAGCTGTGGATCTTTGCTCAGCCTGCCGGGTTTCATGCTCACCGATTGCTGTCTCTCTCTCAGCCTTGCTGGCTGCTGGTCCCCGAGCCGACTTGATGCACTCCTCCGGTCTCAGTGCCCGGCTCCAGTCAGACGGATGGCCGGCACTTTGGTTCTGGAGGCAATGCTTCTCACAAGTAGGGGAACAGTGAGGAGGTGCCATATCTTGTGTTATATGTTGTACACTGTGTGTTCAATATCTTTAGTCCCAGGAACTTGCAATTACCATCAAGTTCCCACTGGATCACAGTACCCCGCAGAATACTGTAATCCAGGTCCAGTTCAGTCCCGCCAGCTGCCACCAGTTTATAACAAGCTTGTCACGGTAGCTTGTGACAGGTTGTAATTTACACCAAAACTATATATAAATATATATATACCTGGGTTTGAACTGGGACGAGACTTAAGATATAATAAAGTGATTTTATTCCTTGATAAAGGTGAACACAGCAAATATGTACAAATAACAGGCAAAATATAGACACTTACGTAAAGATTATGGCAAGAAAGCCATCAGGATTACAGACTGGCCACTTCTCCCATAATTCAGTTGACATCACAGCAAAACAGGCAGGATACATGCATGCATGAAGATCATTTGCATGAAGAACAATGAAGAACAATGAAGAACTTTGCATGAACAACATGAAGAACATGGGTAAAAGGTGGTTCTGACTTATATATCATTTTAACCCCCTCTTTCCCAGATACGGCGCCGTGCCGTCTAGCAAAAGTCCATTTGAAGCTTTTGAAGCTCATTTTGGACTTCCAGCTTGGGGTAGCCCCCCCATCAATAAACCCTTTGAAGCAGGGTGGACATTTGTCATGTTCACTCCTGCAGGAAACCTTGGTGTGTAAGTGTGAGTTACCACGTTTACAGAAAACATCCTCTTCCCTGCTCATTATCATAACAGGGGGGGGGGTTGCAGTCTTTCAGAACTCAACCAAAATTTCATATTTACTGCAAATCATTGCATAACTTCCGTTCCGTAATACACACAGTCAGGTGAAATATATTAATACAATCCTTGACACCTGACGCTCGCAGAGAGACCCTACATTACAGTGTAATATGAAAATTAATAGAGATATTAATATCTGGCATTTAGCAGCCGTTACATATACAGTGTTTAGACTCCAAAAGATGGGCTACATCCAACGGATACACATATGTAATTCTTATCATGTTCAGCCAAGGACATCTCATAATATTCTTATATTTAAAAGGGTCACCCATTCAGATATCCTGTTTGGGGTAGCCCCACCCCTACCCCCATCAATAAAACCTTTTGAAGTAGGCTTGTAGCTTTTCGCATAACCAACTAGGTAATTACCCGTTGATCCTTCCTGGGTCTTGCATAAACAATTAGGGCATTACCTTTTGCTCACTGGTGCTATGTGTCACACCTAAGCCCAGACCTTCTTAATCAGAGGCCTTTGTTAGTGTGAGTTATAATGTTCACAATCCACACAAGCTGCCTGCAAACAGGTATTAACGTACTGTACACTAAAAAAAAAACCCTTCTGCTTTTCACATTCAACTTCAATTAAGCCTTTTGAAGTCCAGATTCTCTGAAAAGACACAATACCGGGGTATTTTCTTAAGCTGTAGCTTATTAACCCCTTAAGTCCCAGTGTGTGTGTTATGCAGACACTGATTAACCAGACATTACAATGGAACAGGGGAAAATACATTTTCATGTTATAACAAGGGTTAAATCACATTTCTGGGCCTCAGCCCAGTTAACCCCTTGTCTCCCTGGTGAGGTTAGAGGGGGGCCCTTGGGGGGTAACCCCGTTAATCCCGGGCCAAACCCTCACTACCGTCACAAACACGTCCCTGTCATTAGGTCACTTTGCTCCTACGTGGGACTGACCCTTTAACCCATTAAACACGTGCCTGTCATTAGGTCACTTTGCTCCTACGTGGGACTGACCCGGTAACCCATTAAACACGTCCCTGTCATTAGGTCACTTTGCCCCTACATGGGACTGACCCGGTAACCCATTAAACACGTCCCTGTCATTAGGTCACTTTGCCCCTACATGGGACTGACCCGGTAACCCATTAAACACCTCCCTGTCATTAGGTCACTTTGCCCCTACGTGGGACTGACCCTTTATCCCATTAAACACGTCCCTGTCATTAGGTCACTGTGCTCCTACGTGGGACTGACCCTTTAACCCATTAAACATGTCACTGTCATTAGGTCACTGTGCTCCTACGTGGGACTGACCCTTTAACCCATTAAACACGTCCCTGTCATTAGGTCACTTTGTCCCTACGTGGGACTGACCCGGTAACCCATTAAACATGTCCCTGTCATTAGGTCACCTTGTGCCATGTGGGACTGACCCTTTAAATCCCATATGTTCTGGAAGTGCCAGTTCTGCTGCTGTGACAGCCTAGGAAATGGTTGGGTGATGAATGGGAGTATAAAAGATAATGTATGGCCTTGTATCTCTGGCACTGGCAGCTCTGTGATCCCTCACGCTGATGTAGGAGCCTCTGACGGGCTCAGATAATAAGGAGCTTTTTAAAAAGCGGATTTCTGCCCATTTTTTTCAGCGGCTGCATATCTGAATAGTTATGATTTCTGAGGACACATTAATACTCCCATTTATAACAGGATGGATAAATCGCCAGCGCGCACTGCCTGCTAATCGCTGCCCCCCTCCCCAACGGGATGCCCACAAGCGCCCCCACCCCCCCAACAGGACGCCATGAGCGCCCCCACCCCCCCCAACATGATTCCCACAAGCGCCCCCCCCCACCAACAGGACGCCCACAAGCGCCCACACCCCACCAACGGGACGCCCACAAGCGCCCCCACCCCCCCAACGTGACTCCCACAAGAGCCCCCACCCCACCAACGGGGCGCTTGTCCCACCAACGGGACGGCCACAAGCGCCCCCACTCCCCCAACGTGACTCCCACAAGCGCCCCCACCCCACCAATGGGACGCCCACAAGCGCCCCCACCCCACCAACGGGACGTCCACAAGCGCCCACACCCCACCAACGGGATGCCCACAAGCGCCCCCACCCCAACGGGACGCCCACAAGCGCCCCCACCCCCCCAACGTGACTCCCACAAGTGCCCCCACCCCACCAACGGGACGCCCAACAGCGCCCACACCCCACCAACGGGATGCCCAGAAGCGCCCACACCCCACCAACGGGATGCCCACAAGCGCCTACACCCCACCAACGTGACTCCCACAAGCGCCCATACCCCACCAACGGGACGCCCACAAGCGCCCACACCCCACCAACGGGACGCCACGAGCGCCCACACCCCACGAACGGGACGCCACGATCGCCCACACCCCACCAACGGGTCGCCCACAAGCGCCCACACCCCACCAACGGGACGCCACGAGCGCCCACTCCCCCCCAACGGGACGCCACGAGCGCCCACACCCCACCAAAGGGACGCCACGAGCGCCCACTCCCCCTCAACGGGACGCCACGAGCGCCCACACCCCACCAACGGGACGCCACGAGCGCCCACACCCCACCAACATGATTCCCACAAGCGCCCCCCCCACCAACAGGACGCCCACAAGCGCCCACACTCCACCAACGGGACGCCCACAAGCGCCCCCACTCCCCCAACAGGACGCCATGAGCACCCCCACCCCACCAATGGGACGCCCACAAGCGCCCCCACCCCACCAACGGGACGTCCACAAGCGCCCACACCCCACCAACGGGATGCCCACAAGCGCCCCCACCCCAACGGGACGCCCACAAGCGCCCCCACCCCCCCCAACGTGACTCCCACAAGCGCCCCCACCCCACCAACGGGATGCCCACAAGCGCCAACACCACACCAACGGGATGCCCACAAGCGCCTACACCCCACCAACGTGACTCCCACAAGCGCCCATACCCCACCAACGGGACGCCCACAAGCACCCACACCCCACCAACGGGACGCCACGAGCGCCCACACCCCACCAAAGGGACGCCACGAGCGCCCACTCCCCCTCAACGGGACGCCACGAGCGCCCACACCCCACCAACGGGACGCCACGAGCGCCCACACCCCACCAACAGGACGCCCACAAGCGCCCACACCCCACCAACGGGACGCCACGAGCGCCCACACCCCACCAACGGGACGCCCACAAGCGCCCACACCCCCCCTACGGGATACCCACAAGCGCCCCCACCCCACCCAACGGGACAACTACAAGCGTCTCCCCCCCCCAACGTGACTCCCGCAAGCACCCACACACCCCTAATGGGATACCCACAAGCGCACCCCCCAATGGGATACCCACAAGCGCCCCCCTCAACGGGATACCCACAAGCGCCCCCCTCAACGGGATACTCATAAGCGCCCGCCCCCAACAGGACGCCCACATGCGCCCCCTCCCCCCCAACGGGATGCCCACGAGCGCCCCCTCCCTAACGGAACGCCCACAAGTGCCCCCTCCCTAACGGAATGCCCACAAGTGCCCCCTCCCCCCTCCCTAACGGAATGCCCACAAGTGCCCCCTCCCCCCTCCCTAACGGAATGCCCACAAGTGCCCCCTCAAACCTCCCCCCTCCCTTAACGGGACGGCCTCCCACTCACTGCGAAGCGACAAAACGTGCAGTCTGACAGGACACCTGAGAAAGACTGATGAGGTCTGAATGTGACAGCACAACTAAGAAAGAGACTGGTGAGGTCTGTCTGACAGGACACCTGGAGGAAGAGACTGATGAGGTCTGTCTGACAGGACACACAAGGAAGAGACTGATGTTGACCTAAAATCTAATTTGAAGGGAACCTAAAACAAACCTCATATTTGGAGATGCATTTTTCAAAACCGACCTCACTAAAGAATGAAAAGTTCAGCTGTCCCTCGGAGCCACTAATCCGTGGCACAGTGCCATGCCGACCATGAAAGGTCAGAGCACAATGTCCGCACGCTGCCTGTGGCAGGACGGTGGGTTATTATAGGGACGTGAGATCACAGGAGCGAGCCTCCTGCACACAGCGCATGGCTGACACTCCCGCCTGTGATACTCAGTGTGAGTGTAAGGAACAGCAGCTCTGCAAATGAGACGTGCATTGTTCTGTCTCAGAGACGTGTGTGTGTGTATGTATGTGGTGTGTGTGCGTGTGTATCTGTGTGTGCGTGTGTGTGTATCTGTGTGTGCGTGTGTATCTGTGTGTGCGTGTGTATCTGTGTGTGCGTGTGTATCTGTGTGTGCGTGTGTATCTGTGTGTGCGTGTGTATCTGTGTGTGCGTGTGTATCTGTGTGTGCGTGTGTATCTGTGTGTGCGTGTGTATCTGTGTGTGCGTGTGTATCTGTGTGTGCCTGTGTATCTGTGTGTGCATGTGTATCTGTGTGTGCATGTGTATCTGTGTGTGCATGTGTATCTGTGTGTGCATGTGTATCTGTGTGTGCGTGTGTATGTGTATGTGTGTGTATGTGTTTATGTATGCATGTCTGTATGTGTGTGTATGTGTTTATGTATGCATGTCTGTATGTGTGTGTGTATGTGTTTATGTATGCATGTCTGTATGTGAGTGTGTATGTGTTTATATATGCATGTTTATATGTGTGTGTGTGTACGTGTGTCTAAGTGCACGCTATATACAGTACGTTAGCAATCACACAAATATATACATCACCCCAACCCAAGGTCAGAGCAATAAAAGCCGCACGCTGCAGGAATGTGAAACACCGAGCACAGGACGTCCTCGCTATCCAACGTTTCACTTTACAACGAATGGCATATCCACCGGAACCCTGAATGTGTTATCCGACGCTCACCCCCACAGATTAACATGGGACTCACTTGACAATGGTTTCACTATCCAACGCTACTTCCAGAACGGATTCCAGTGGATAACCGAGGACTGCCTGCACTACAATCCCGGGAATCCAATGTTTCAGCGCCTACATCAGGGTGCTATCTATGTAACTATGTAAGGGTGCTAACTGTATAACTACATCAGGGTGCTATCTATGTAACTATGTAAGGGTGCTAACTATATAACTACATCAGGGTGCTATCTATGCTAACTATATACTATGCTAATTATATACTACATCAGGGTGCTATCTATGTAACTATGTAAGGGTGCAAACTATATAACTACATCAGGGTGCTATCTATGTAACTATGTAAGGGTGCTAACTATATAACTACATCAGGGTGCTATCTATGTAACTATGTAAGTGTGCTTACTATATAACTACATCAGGGTGCTATGTAACTACATCAGGGTGCAAACTATATAACTACATCAGGGTGCTATCTATGTAACTATGTAAGGGTGCTAACTATATAACTACATCAGGGTGCAAACTATATAACAACATCAGGGTGCCAACTATGTAACTACATCAGGGTGCAAACTATATAACTACATCAGGGTGCCAACTATATAACTACATCAGGGTGCAAACTATGTAACTACATCAGGGTGCAAACTATATAACTACATCAGGGTGCAAACTATATAACTACATCAGGGTGCAAACTATATAACTACATCAGGGTGCAAACTATATAACTACATCAGGGTGCCAACTATGTGCCGCCATGTTCAGCGTGCCGCCATGTTCAGCGTGCCGCCATGCTCCCATGTGCCGCCATGCTCCCATGTTCAGTGTGCTGTCATGTTCAGCGTGCCGCCGTGTTCCCCCATGTTCAGTGTGCCGCCATGTTACGTGTGTGCCGCCATGTTCCCGTGTGCTTCCATGTTCAGTGTGCCGCCATGCTCCCATGTGCCGCCATGTTCAGCGTGCCGCCATGCTTCCATGTGCCGCCATGTTCAGCGTGCCGCCATGCTCCCATGTTCAGTGTGCTGTCATGTTCCCGTGTGCCGCCGTGTTCCCGTGTGCCGCTATGTTCCCGTGTGCCTCCATGTTCAGTGTGCCGCCATGTTACGTGTGTGCCGCCATGTTACGTGTGTGCCGCCATGTTCCCGTCTGCTTCCATGTTCAGTGTGACGCCATGTTACGCGTGTGCCGCCTTGTTCAGCGTGCCGCCTTGTTCCCATGTTCCGTGTGTAGTCGTGTTCCCGTGTGCCGCCGTGTTCCTGTGTTCAGCGTGCCGCTTCTCTCCGCCGTCCTGCCGTCACTTCCTGTGAGGTCATTCATGGCTCTGACTGGGACAGGGACCGTTTGGTGACAGGAGCCGGGTTTGAATATAAAGTTGTTATTTCGGAGCGAGTTTCCTTCCCCGGGACATCTCCCAGTGTTAGGCTGCGCTTATAGTGACGGTGACGTCGCCCAAAAACAAATGCATTGTTGCCGCCGCTGCGTGCGCTAAGCGCGAAGGCGACAAAGCGACGGGGCAACGTGATTTTTGGAAGCCGGGAATATTTGATTTTTCAGGGGCTGTCTCCTCATGTGACAGCCCCTGAACCAATCAATGCACTGGTCGCCCGCGACACGCCGCCGCAAAGCGAAATACAACTTTTGCTGGCGGCGATGGCGACGGGTGACGTCACGCCTCGCGGTCACTATACGTGCGGCCTTAGAAGTATCTCTGTGCCGGGTCATTTAGTGACATTGTACCTTCCTGTCCCTGGGGACAGCTGAACGTTCCGTGACATCACACTGTCTGACATCTGTTACTTCCTGAACCAATAATGATGTCATCACACGGACTTCCTGCTCGGCGTTAATTGTATGTATGTCTTTACTTATACACCGCCATTATAGCGTTATTTAAACGCTTATAACGTCCCCGCGCTCAAACAACTACGATGAAAACGTGGCACTAAAGGGAGAAGCGTGCTTAACATGGGGAGCGCGTAGCCAGAGCGCACCCCGGCTCCCCGAGGCGGTGACGGGAAGTAATGAATAGAGAGAAGGTGGCGATGGTAATAGGCACTTCTACAGAAGATGAAAAGCCTTCGGGCTGACGCTCCGGGTAAATAAATGATATCATAAAGTAGAAGAGCATCTCCTTCATGCAGACTGAAACAATAAAAGGCGCTGGGAATCGAGGGTTTTATGGGCCAGGAATACGCCGGGCTATTTATATAGTGTCACTTTGTGCTCTTTATACAGCGTCTAGCAGAGATAAAACTCAAAGCCGTCTGTGCTATATACATCGAGGTGAAGAGGTAATATAGCAGGCTGGGTCTGCCGGCTTCAGCGCACTAATATTTCTGTGCGGGGTGGCTTGGGAGTGCGCAGTACTGCACTGTAATATATATATATAGTGTGACTTGTCAATAAATAATACACTCAGGCGGAAATGTAGATTGGTCAAGAGCGTGTTCTGCATTTCTGTGTGTTTTGGGAGAGAGAGAGAAAAGAGAGGGGAGAGAGAGGGAGAAGGGAGAGAGGAGGGGGGAAAGAGCGATGAAAGAGAGGGAGGGAGAGCGAGGAAAGGGTTGAAGGGAGAGAAGGGGGAGAGGGGAGAGAAAAGAGGGGAGAGAAAAGAGGGGAGAGGAGGAGGGAAAGAGCAAGGGGAGAGAAAAGAGAGGGGAGAAGGGAGAGAGAAGGGAAAGAGGAGGAGGAAGATAGGAGGAGGGAAAGAGCGAGGGGAGAGAAAAGAGAGGGGAGAGAAAAGAGAGGGGAGAGATGGGAGGGAGAGGACAGGAGAGAGAGAGAGAGAGAGAAGGGAGAGAGGTGGAGGAAAAGACCAAGGAAAGAGAGGGGAGAGAAAAGAGAGGGGAGAGAGAGGAGACAGGAGGGGGGAAAGAGTGAGGAAAGAGAGGGGAGGGAGAGCAAGGAAAGAGAGGAGAAGGGGAGAGGAAGGGGAAGATATAGGGAGAGAGCAGAAGGAGGCTAGCAACAAAAGAAGAAAGTGGAAGGGCGAATATGAAATAGGAGAGAGGGAGAGGGAAACAGAAGAGACAGAAAGCATATATATATGATGTCACAGATCCTGAGTGTGATGCATGTATCTGATGTCACAGATCCTGAGTGTGATGCATATACGTGATTTCACAGATCCTGAGTGTGATGCATATATGTGATGTCACAAATCCCGAGTGTGATGCATGTATCTGATGTCACAGATCCTGAGTGTGATGCATATATGTGATGTCACAGATCCTGAGTGTGATATATATATATATATATATGATGTCACAGATCCAGAGTGTGATGCATGTATCTGATGTCACAGATCCTTAGTCTGATGCATATAGAGCCTATGGATAAGCAGGATACACCCCACTTAGATTTCAATGTGTTGTACACCGTATATTTGGATTGACATTCCGAACGTTGAGCTAGAATAGGACAGGAAGCCTCTGTGCCGACATTATTATTCAGCCCGTTCTTATATATCAAACACACAGTTATTCCTTACCCGACATGAAAACATTACCAGTGTTAATTGGTCTTAATTGGGGTGCCGTCAGGCTTTCAAGTTCAGCATGATTGTAACGAGGGCGGCAGAAGAGACTCTTCTCGCTTTTGGCCATATCTGGAATGAGCAGGCCGGGTGAAGGTCAGCAGGAGACGCCCGGGTCGATAGTGTGCTAACCAGATCCGTCATTAATTATTGCTTAACAACCTATTTAATGGAGTTCCCCCCTAGTCAGTAGGTACTCTGTCTGTACCCAGTCTGTTAAATGGACGGTCGATATGTGTGCAGTTCGGATCCTCTATAAAAGCCGCCGTTACAACAGCAGACAGGTCATAAAATGTCTTTAACACTTCCATTATTCTCCATCAGTATTGGGACTTCCACTCCCCCCGTCCCACACAGGGGCAAAGGGACCTAACGACAGGGACGTGTTTAATGGGTTAAAGGGTCAGTCCCACAGAGGGGCAAAGGGACCTAACGACAGGGACGTGTTTAATGGGTTAAAGGGCCAGTCCCACACAGGGGCAAAGGGACCTAACGACAGGGGCGTGTTTAATGGGTTAAAGGGCCAGTCCCACAGAGGGGTAAAGGGACCTAATGACAGGGACGTGTTTAATGGGTTAATATATGGGACTGGCATGTTTTGTTTATAACATACCTATGATGTATTATATGATTATAGTATGTAAATGATGTATCTTTTGTGATAAATTTGTAAACTGTTGTGTAAACAGGGACATTTTAATCCACACCTTTTCCCTTGAAACTAACTAACTATGATTAACCAGAGAGATAAAGGGGAAGAACCATAATTACCAGATATAATTCAAACTATACCGGACCCCCCCAAAAAAACAGAAATGGACTTCTTTGTACACAGTTAGCAAATAAGTGAAACCCGTAATTATGTACATTAGCGAGCGGTTTGTTAATGGTTTAGTCATTTTGCTTGCTACGTGGGACTGACCCTTTCAGTGAGCTTGCACGGATTGCACGCCAGGTCAAAGGTCAGGACAGCACTTTTAAGTTACTCCTCCAACAATGGTACTGATCCGCGAGTGGTCTTTCCCACTTTGTATGATCTCCATCAAACCCAACAGCGCATTTTGAATCTATTAAAGGTGCAATCCCACACAGCCAGTCCCAAAACCCCCACCTTAATCCCATGTCCTTATTGGCAGTGACCGGGTCTAGCGGAAAACAAGCTGGACTCCGGCACAGATCCCACTGCTCGGCTTCTCTGGACATTCATTACAAACGGCGTTTCTTTAGGGTCTCTGATAAGGGTAAGGATTAACACACAATCCCATTCAGAGAGCCAATAAAGATATGGGGAGGAAGAAGAGAGAAGGACTTTGCCTGTGCAAACTCTTGTTGAACACCCTGGCATAAGGCATACCGGGAGCAGCTCAAGGAAATGAAACCCCCTCCCGCGTCTCCGCTCACCAGGTTTACAAACCAACTTGAAATAATGATTGAAAAATACTTATTGGGCGTCAGATTTCGGTTAAAAAGGCATCAACCACCTAGGTGTGACCCCAGGAAATGTCACGCCCACTAGTACACTTCGGCCCTAGGAGGAACTGGCCCTTTAACAAACGTCTTATCAATTTGATCACCTCGTACAACGACAAACAATTTACTGGGCAAGGGAAAGTCATATCTTCTATTCCAACCCGATCTACCCCGGTGGCCACTCGGCCATAGAAACGGATTGCATCCCACCACTGAAATCATGTCAGGAAATGTCATGGCCAGCTAACAGACCACACACGCCATCTCCATCCTACCCCTGGACTTGTCCTCCCAACTCGAACATCTCCCAAACTTCCCCACAACTCCCTTCTTAGCAACATCCGACACATTTAAATATGACCTGAAAACTCACTTCTTAAGAGACGCGTTGAATAATCCTCTGGATAGCCTCAATCTTCTCCCTCCTGCCTCCACTCAACACCCACCATATCAACCATAATAGCAATGACACTTGAGAAACACTCCAATCTCGTTATCCTACTCTCCCTTCCTATTAGATTGTAAGCTCCATGGATCAGGGTCCAAGTGTGTGGTCATATAGTAATGTTATCTTCAGAAGACTATTGTACTTTACTACAGCATATGTTGTTGCTTTATAACGAAACCGAATCGGACAGATAAGAACCACTTTGGCGAACCTAATCTGAGAAACCGGAGGATCTAATAGGGTAAATCCTAGTTAGGATGGCCTTGTGTCTATCCAAATACATTTTGAAATCTCTTACTGTAAGGGCATCTACCACCTCTGTTTGGAGACAATTCCATGAATCCCACAAGATCTCCATGAAGGACTTCTTCCATTTCTTCCTGCACCGTCGTGAAACCCATGATAAATATTTGGGAGATTCTATCGTATCCCCTCTCCCTTCCTCCGTGCAAGCTGTACATACATGTAATGAAGTCCATTACTCTTTCCTGAAGGTGGCAAACAAGACATGTCACGTTGCACACGGGACACTCCGAGTTCTTACCTCGATACGGCCAGTGTCCGGCTGGAAACCGCGGGCTGGATCTTCGGTAGTGACCCGACACTGAATGGCACAGCCATTTATTCGGATGTTCTCCTGCTTCAGGCCGAGCTCCGGCAAGCTTCTCCCTTCAGCCACGTGGATCTGTGCGTGAACAAGATCAACGCTGCAAAATAAGGAGTGTTTGATGCACTTAGTGTTATAATTCCATAATAACTCAGCCCTGATCTCAGCAACATTGCTGGTCACAATAATAGTCACGGACCCCCTCTCCCCCTCTCCCTGCCTGTCCCCCTATCCCCGTCTGTCCCCCTCTCCCTGCCTGTCCCCCTATCCCTGTCTGTTCCCCTCTCCCTGCCTGTCTCCAGTAATTGGCACAGTCCGACTCTGGTATCTGGTTTAGTTTAGTCACCTGTCTCTGTCCCCTGATTATCTCGCCACAACTGTCCCTTACTGTACCTCTGAAACTCTCACAGTGACTGTCCCTTACGGTACCTCTGTCCCTCTCACAGCGACTGTCCCTTACTGTACCTCTGTCCCTCTCACAGTAACTGTCTTACTGTACCTCTCACAGTAACTGTCCCTTACTGTACCTCTCACAGTAACTGTCCCTTACTGTACCTCTGTCCCTCTCACAGCGACTGTCCCTTACTGTACCTCTGTCCCTCTCACAGTAACTGTCCCTTACTGTACCTCTGTCCCTTTCACAGTGACTGTCCCTTACCGTACCTCTATCCTTCTCACAGTGACTGTCCCTTACCGTACCTCTGTCCCTCTCACAGTGACTGTCCCTTATCGTACCTCCTTCTCTCTGTCACTGTTCCCTCTGATATCTCAATGAGACGACCTTCTCTCTGTCACTGTCCCCTCTGATATCTCAATGAGACGACCTTCTCTCTGTCACTGTCCCCTCTGATATCTCAATGAGACGACCTTCTCTCTGTCACTGTCCCCTCTGATATCTCAATGAGACGACCTTCTCTCTGTCACTGTCCCCTCTGATCTCTCAATGAGACGACCTTCTCTCTGTCACTGTCCCCTCTGATCTCTCAATGAGACGACCTTCTCTCTGTCACTGTCCCCTCTGATCTCTCAATGAGACGACCTTCTCTCTGTCACTGTCCCACTTCTCAATGCTTCTCTGCACCTTGCCCCCCTAATCACAAACCTCACGATCAAATCCCTTCCTCCTAAATGAAGTGTCTGCCTCTTCCTTTCATACAGATAACCTGAGGGTAAAATACAATATGACCATTTCCAGAGAGCGAGATACAAGATGCTTATATAAAAAAAAAAAATGTATAAACTCTATATAGACAGCAATATAAATAAACCCAAAACAGACAGTGACGTGTCAACATCCACAAGAGTGGCTCATTTCGGGGGAGTGAATGATTGATTTTGCAAGTGATACAATTCGGTAAATCCAGCTCTTATTTGGGTGCAGCAGCAGGTGAGAAATCTCTGCAAGAGGTCATACAACATGGGCGCATGGGAGCGAGACCAGGCCACGGCACGGGAGCGAGACCAGGCCACGGTATGGGAGCGAGACCAGGCCACGGGAGTGAGACCAGGCCCCAGCACGGGAGCGAGACCAGGCCACAGCACGGGAGCGAGACCAGGCCACAGCACGGGAGCGAGACCAGGTCACAGCACGGGAGCGAGACCAGGCCACGGCACGGGAGCGAGACCAGGCCACGGCATGGGAGCGAGACCAGGCCACGGGAGTGAGACCAGGCCCCAGCACGGGAGCGAGAGCAGGCCACAGAACGGGAGCGAGAGCAGGCCACAGCACGGGAGCGAGACCAGGCCCCGGCACGGGAGCGAGACCAGGCCACAGCACGGGAGCGAGACCAGGCCACAGCACGGGAGCGAGACCAGGCCACAGCACGGGAGCGAGACCAGGCCACAGCACGGGAGCGAGACCAGGCCACAGCACGGGAGCGAGACCAGGCCACAGCACGGGAGCGAGACCAGGTCACAGCACGGGAGCGAGACCAGGCCACAGCACGGGAGCGAGACCAGGTCACAGCACGGGAGCGAGACCAGGCCACAGCACGGGAGCGAGACCAGGCCACAGCACGGGAGCGAGACCAGGCCACCGCACGGGAGCAAGACCAGGCCACGGCACGGGAGCGAGACCAGGCCACGGCACGGGAGCGAGACCAGGCCACGGCACGGGAGCGAGACCAGGCCACAGCACGGGAGCGAGACCAGGCCACAGCACGGGAGCGAGACCAGGTCACCGCACGGGAGCAAGACCAGGCCACGGCACGGGAGCGAGACCAGGCCACGGCACGGGAGCGAGACCAGGCCACGGCACGGGAGCGAGACCAGGCCACGGCACGGGAGCGAGACCAGGCCACGGCACGGGAGCGAGACCAGGTCACAGCACGGGAGCGAGACCAGGCCACAGCATGGGAGCGAGACCAGGCCACGGCACGGGAGCGAGACCAGGCCACAGCACGGGAGCGAGACCAGGCCACGGCACGGGAGCGAGACCAGGCCACGGCATGGGAGCGAGACCAGGCCCCGGCACGGGAGCGAGACCAGGCCACGGCACGGGAGCGAGACCAGGCCACGGCACGGGAGCGAGACCAGGCCACGGCACGGGAGCGAGACCAGGCCACAGCACGGGAGCGAGACCAGGCCACGGCACAGGAGCGAGACAAGGCCCCGGCACGGGAGCGAGACCAGGTCACAGCACGGGAGCGAGACCAGGCCCCGGCACGGGAGCGAGACCAGGCCCCGGCACGGGAGTGAGACCAGGTCACCGCACGGGAGCGACACCAGGCCACGGGAGCGAGTCCAGGCCACAGCACGGGAGCGAGACCAGGCCACGGGAGCGAGACCAGGCCACAGCACGGGAGCGAGACCAGGCCCCGGCACGGGAGTGAGACCAGGCCACAGCACGGGAGCGAGACCAGGCCACAGCACGGGAGCGAGACCAGGCCACGGGAGCGAGACCAGGCCCCGGCACAGGAGTGAGACCAGGCTCCGGCACGGGAGCGAGACCGGCCACGGCACGGGAGCGAGACCAGGCCACAGCACGGGAGCGAGACCAGGCCACAGCATGGGAGCGAGACCAGGCCCCGGCACGGGAGCGAGACCAGGCCACAGCACGGGAGCGAGACCAGGCGCCGGCACGGGAGCGAGACCAGGTCACCGCACGGGAGCGAGACCAGGCCAAAGCACGGGAGCGAGACCAGGCCACAGCACGGGAGCGAGACCAGGCCACAGCACGGGAGCGAGACCAGGTCACCGCACGGGAGCGAGACCAGGCCCCGGCACGGGAGCGAGACCAGGCCACGGCACGGGAGCGAGACCAGGTCACAGCACGGGAGCGAGACCAGGTGACAGCACGGGAGCGAGACCAGGCCACAGCACGGGAGCGAGACCAGGCCACAGCACGGGAGCGAGACCAGGCCACAGCACGGGAGCGAGACCAGGCCACAGCACGGGAGCGAGACCAGGCCCCGGCACGGGAGTGAGACCAGGCCACGGCACGGGAGCGAGACCAGGCCACGGGAGCGAGACCAGGCCACAGCACGGGAGCGAGACCAGGCCACAGCACGGGAGCGAGACCAGGCCACAGCACGGGAGCGAGACCAGGCCACAGCACGGGAGCGAGACAAGGCCACAGCACGGGAGCGAGACCAGGCCCCGGCACGGGAGCGAGACCAGACCCCGGCACGGGAGCGAGACCAGGTCACAGCACGGGAGCGAGACCAGGCCACGGCACGGGAGCGAGACCAGGTCACAGCACGGGAGCGAGACCAGGCCACAGCACGGGAGTGAGACCAGGTCACAGCACGGGAGCGAGACCAGGCCACGGCACGGGAGCGAAACCAGGCCCCGGCACGGGAGCGAGACCAGGCCCCGGCACGGGAGCGAGACCAGGCCACGGCACGGGAGCGAGACCAGGCCACGGCACGGGAGCGAGACCAGGCCACGGCACGGGAGCGAGACCAGGCCACAGCACGGGAGCGAGACCAGGCCACGGCACAGGAGCGAGACAAGGCCCCGGCACGGGAGCGAGACCAGGTCACAGCACGGGAGCGAGACCAGGCCCCGGCACGGGAGCGAGACCAGGCCCCGGCACGGGAGTGAGACCAGGTCACCGCACGGGAGCGAGACCAGGCCACGGGAGCGAGTCCAGGCCACAGCACGGGAGCGAGACCAGGCCACGGGAGCGAGACCAGGCCACAGCACGGGAGCGAGACCAGGCCACGGCACGGGAGCGAGACCAGGCCCCGGCACGGGAGTGAGACCAGGCCACAGCACGGGAGCGAGACCAGGCCACAGCACGGGAGCGAGACCAGGCCACGGGAGCGAGACCAGGCCCCGGCACAGGAGTGAGACCAGGCCCCGGCACAGGAGCGAGACCAGGCCACGGCACGGGAGCGAGACCAGGCCACAGCACGGGAGCGAGACCAGGCCACAGCATGGGAGCGAGACCAGGCCCCGGCACGGGAGCGAGACCAGGCCACAGCACGGGAGCGAGACCAGGCGCCGGCACGGGAGCGAGACCAGGCCACAGCATGGGAGCGAGACCAGGCCCCGGCACGGGAGCGAGACCAGGCCACAGCACGGGAGCGAGACCAGGCGCCGGCACGGGAGCGAGACCAGGTCACCGCACGGGAGCGAGACCAGGCCAAAGCACGGGAGCGAGACCAGGCCACAGCACGGGAGCGAGACCAGGTCACAGCACGGGAGCGAGACCAGGTCACCGCACGGGAGCGAGACCAGGCCCCGGCACGGGAGCGAGACCAGGCCACAGCACGGGAGCGAGACCAGGCCCCGGCACGGGAGTGAGACCAGGCCACGGCACGGGAGCGAGACCAGGCCACGGGAGCGAGACCAGGTCACAGCACGGGAGCGAGACCAGGCCACGGCACGGGAGCGAGACCAGGTCACAGCACGGGAGCGAGACCAGGTGACAGCACGGGAGCGAGACCAGGCCACAGCACGGGAGCGAGACCAGGCCACAGCACGGGAGCGAGACCAGGCCACAGCACGGGAGCGAGACCAGACCACAGCACGGGAGCGAGACCAGGCCCCGGCACGGGAGTGAGACCAGGCCACGGCACGGGAGCGAGACCAGGCCACGGGAGCGAGACCAGGCCACAGCACGGGAGCGAGACCAGGCCACAGCACGGGAGCGAGACCAGGCCACAGCACGGGAGCGAGACCAGGCCACAGCACGGGAGCGAGACAAGGCCACAGCACGGGAGCGAGACCAGGCCCCGGCACGGGAGCGAGACCAGACCCCGGCACGGGAGCGAGACCAGGTCACAGCACGGGAGCGAGACCAGGCCACGGCACGGGAGCGAGACCAGGTCACAGCACGGGAGCGAGACCAGGCCACAGCACGGGAGTGAGACCAGGTCACAGCACGGGAGCGAGACCAGGCCACGGCACGGGAGCGAGACCAGGTCACAGCACGGGAGCGAGACCAGGCCACAGCACGGGAGCGAGAACAGGCCCCGGCACGGGAGCGAGATCAGGTCACAGCACGGGAGTGAGACCAGGCCACAGCACGGGAGCGAGACCAGACCCCGGCACGGGAGCGAGACCAGGCCACGGCACGGGAGCGAGACCAGACCCCGGCACGGGAGCGAGACCAGACCACAGCACGGGAGCGAGACCAGGCCACGGCACGGGAGCGAGACCAGGTCACAGCACGGGAGCAAGACCAGGTAACAGCACGGGAGCGAGACCAGGCCACGGCACGGGAGCGAGACCAGGTCACAGCACGGGAGCGAGACCAGGCCACAGCACGGGAGCGAGACCAGGCCACGGCACGGGAGCGAGACCAGGTCACAGCACGGGAGCGAGACCAGGCCACAGCACGGGAGCGAGACCAGGTCACAGCACGGGAGTGAGACCAGGCCACAGCACGGGAGCGAGACCAGGCCCCGGCACGGGAGTGAGACCAGGCCACAGCACGGGAGCGAGACCAGGCCCCGGCACGGGAGCGAGACCAGGTCACAGCACGGGAGCGAGACCAGGCCCCGGCACGGGAGCGAGACCAGGCCACAGCACGGGAGCGAGACCAGGCCACGGGAGTGAGACCAGGCCACAGCATGGGAGCGAGACCACGCCACGGCACGGGAGCGAGACCAGGCCATGGCACGGGAGCGAGACCAGGCCACAGCACGGGAGCGAGACCAGGCCACGGCACGGGAGCGAGACCAGGCCCCGGCACGGGAGTGAGACCAGGCCACGGCACGGGAGCGAGACGAGGCCACGGGAGCGAGACCAGGCCACGGGAGCGAGACCAGGCCACGGGAGCGAGACCAGGCCCCGGCACGGGAGTGAGACCAGGCCCCGGCACGGGAGCGAGACCAGGTCACGGCACAGGAGTGAGACCAGGCCCCGGCACGGGAGCGAGACCAGGCCACGGGAGTGAGACCAGGCCACAGCACGGGAGCGAGACCAGGCCACGGGAGTGAGACCAGGCCACGGCACGGGAGCGAGACCAGGCCACGGTACACACATCGATCATACGGTTGTGATGCACACGGATCACCCAACATCAGGTACGGAAAACAGATGAGGTACAAAAGCATTTGATGTTCACTAAAGGTGATCAGGGACACGTGTGACATTTGGTTGAGGTTTCAAAGGACACTAGTGTGACGGTCAATGTCACACGTCCCATCGCACTGAAATATCTTACTACCTACAGTAACCGTTACAAGAACTTTCCCACTGTCAGCAGTAAGGGGAGCAGTTATAAGAGGAGTTATAAGGAGAGGTTATAGGAAGCGGTTAGGGAAGGAGTTATACGAAGCGGGTATAAGAGCAGATAGGGGAGCAGTTATAGGGAGCGGGTATAAGAGCAGATATAAGATCACGCAGCATCCCTGTTACACAGGGCTCTGTGGCTCTATAGACAGGTTCTGAGGGCTAAGTGATGGCTTTGGATGATTACACACGATCGTCCCCTCGCCCCGCACGTCTGACCAATCCCCGGGCCTCGCTGTGAAGCCCGCACCACTCAGTTGCTCAGTCGAAAAATTGCCTGCTGCTGTCTTCATTAGCTTCAATTGAGATGCTAATTTGCTCAATCTACTGCATGAAAAATGGCTGCTCCCACCACGCCAAGCAGATCAGCAGCCATTCAGCTCCTCACACGTGGGACTTCCTTAGTGTAGGGAAGAAAGAGCGCGGGGCGTGCGGGTCCCGAGAGAGAGAGCGCGCGGGTCCCGAGAGAGAGAGCGCGCGGGTCCCGAGAGAGAGAGCGCGCGGGTCCCGAGAGAAAGAGCGCGCGGGGCAAACGAGCGGGAGAGTGTGTGGGGCATATCTGTGTGTGTGTGTGTGTGTGTGTGTGTAGACACATCTGTCTTCTGCGAAAGCAGGGGTAAGGGGGTTTGTGTGTGTGTTTAAATATATACACACATCTCCCGCTCCCTGTGTGTGTGTAGACATCTCCCGCAGTGTGTGTATAAACATCTGCTGCTCCCTGTGTGTGTGAATGTAAACCCATTTCCCACTACCTGTGTGTGTGTATAGACGTCTCCCGCTCCCCGTGTGTGTATACACATCTCCCACTCCCTGTGTGTGCGCGTATAGACATCTCCCGCTCCCTGTGGGTGTGCGTGTATACACATCTCCCGCTCCCTGTGTGTGTATACACATCTCCCACTCCCTGTGTGTGCGCGTATAGACATCTCCCGCTCCCTGTGTGTGCGTGTATACACATCTCCCGCTCCCTGTGTGTGTGTATAGACATCTCCCGCTCCCTGTGTGTGTGTGTATAGACATCTCCCGCTCCCTGTGTGTGTGTGTGTATAGACACATCTCCCGCTCCCTGTGTGCGTGTATACACATCTCCCGCTCCCTCTGTGTGTGTATACACATCTCCCGCTCCCTGTGTGTGTGTATACACATCTCCCGCTCCCTGTGTGTGTATACACATCTCCCGCTCCCTGTGTGTGTGCGTGTATACACATCTCCCGCTCCCTGTGTGCGTGTATACACATCTCCCGCTCCCTGTGTGTGTGTATACACATCTCCCGCTCCCTGTGTGTGTGTATACACATCTCCCGCTCCCTGTGTGTGTATACACATCTCCCGCTCCCTGTGTGTGTGTATACACATCTCCCGCTCCCTGTGTGTGTGTATACACATCTCCCGCTCCCTGTGTGTGTGTATACACATCTCCCGCTCCCTGTGTGTGTGTATACACATCTCCCGCTCCCTGTGTGTGTGTATACACATCTCCCGCTCCCTGTGTGTGTGTATAGACATCTCCCGCTCCCTGTGTGTGTATAGACATCTCCCGCTCCCTGTGTGTGTGTGTGTATACACATCTCCCGCTCCCTGCGTGTGTGTATAGACATCTCCCGCTCCCTGTGTGTGTGCGTGTATACACATCTCCCGCTCCCTGTGTGTGTGTATAGACATCTCCCGCTCCCTGTGTGTGTGTGTGTATAGACACATCTCCCGCTCCCTGTGTGTGTGTGTGTGTAGACACATCTCCCGCTCCCTGTGTGTGTGTGTGTGTGTGTATATAGACACATCTCCCGCTCCCTGTGTGTGTGTGTATATAGACATCTCCCGCTCCCTGTGTGTGTGTATAGACATCTCCCGCTCCCTGTGTGTGTGTGTGTGTGTATAGACATCTCCCGCTCCCTGTGTGTGTGTGTGTATAGACATCTCCCGCTCCCTGTGTGTGTGTGTGTGTGTGTGTGTGTGTGTGTGTATAGACATCTCCCACTCCGTGTGTGTGTATGTGTGTGTGTGTATAGACATCTCCCGTTCCCTGTGTGTGTGTGTGTGTGTATATACATCTCCCGCTCCCTGTGTGTGTGTGTGTATAGACATCTCCCACTCCCTGTGTGTGTGTATAGACACATCTCCCGCTCCCTGTGTGTGTGTGTGTGTGTGTGTATAAACACATCTCCCGCTCCCTGTGTGTGTGTATAGACATCTCCCGCTCCCTGTGTGTGTGTGTGTATAGACATCTCCCGCTCCCTGTGTGTGTGTGTGTATAGACATCTCCCGCTCCCTGTGTGTGTGTGTGTATAGACATCTCCCGCTCCCTGTGTGTGTGTGTGTGTGTGTATAGACATCTCCCGCTCCCTGTGTGTGTGTGTATAGACATCTCCCGCTCCCTGTGTGTGTGTGTATAGACATATCTCCCGCTCCCTGTGTGTGTGTGTATAGACACATCTCCCGCTCCCTGTGTGTGTGTGTGTGTGTATAGACACATCTCCCGCTCCCTGTGTGTGTGTGTGTGTGTGTGTGTATAGACATCTCCCGCTCCCTGTGTGTGTGTGTGTGTGTGTATAGACATCTCCCGCTCCCTGTGTGTGTGTATAGACATCTCCCACTCCGTGTGTGTGTGTGTGTGTGTGTGTGTGTGTATAGACATCTCCCGCTCCCTGTGTGTGTGTGTGTGTGTGTGTGTGTGTGTGTGTGTGTGTGTGTGTATAGACATCTCCCACTCCCTGTGTGTGTGTATACACATCTCCCACTCCCTGTGTGTGTATAGACACATCTCCCGCTCCCTGTGTGTGTGTTTGTATACATATCTCCCGCTCCCTGTGTGTGTGTGTGTATAGACACATCTCCCGCTCCCTGTGTGTGTGTTTGTATACATATCTCCTGCTCCCTGTGTGTGTGTGTGTATAGACACATCTCCCGCTCCCTGTGTGTGTGTGTGTATACATATCTCCCGCTCCCTGTGTGTGTGTGTGTATACATATCTCCCGCTCCCTGTGTGTGTGTGTGTGTATAGACATCTCCCGCTCCCTGTGTGTGTGTGTGTATAGACATCTCCCGCTCCCTGTGTGTGTGTATAGACATCTCCCGCTCCCTGTGTGTGTGTGTGTGTGTGTGTGTGTGTGTGTGTGTGTGTATAGACACATCTCCCGCTCCCTGTGTGTGTGTGTATACACATCTCCCGCTCCCTGTGTGTGTGTGTATACACATCTCCCGCTCCCTGTGTGTGTGTGTGTATAGACACATCTCCCGCTCCCTGTGTGTGTGTATAGACATCTCCCGCTCCCTGTGTGTGTGTGTGTGTGTGTGTGTATAGACACATCTCCCGCTCCCTGTGTGTGTGTATAGACATCTCCCGCTCCCTGTGTGTGTGTATAGACATCTCCCGCTCCCTGTGTGTGTGTGTATAGACACATCTCCCGCTCCCTGTGTGTGTGTATAGACATCTCCCGCTCCCTGTGTGTGTGTGTATAGACACATCTCCCGCTCCCTGTGTGTGTGTATAGACATCTCCCGCTCCCTGTGTGTGTGTGTGTATAGACACATCTCCCGCTCCCTGTGTGTGTGTGTATAGACACATCTCCCGCTCCCTGTGTGTGTGTATAGACATCTCCCGCTCCCTGTGTGTGTGTATAGACACATCTCCCGCTCCCTGTGTGTGTGTGTGTGTGTGTGTGTGTGTATAGACACATCTCCCGCTCCCTGTGTGTATAGACATCTCCCGCTCCCTGTGTGTGTGTGTGTGTGTGTGTGTGTGTATAGACATCTCCCGCTCCCTGTGTGTGTGTATAGACATCTCCCGCTCCCTGTGTGTGTGTGTGTATAGACATCTCCCGCTCCCTGTGTGTGTGTGTGTGTGTGTGTGTGTGTATAGACACATCTCCCGCTCCCTGTGTGTGTGTGTGTGTATAGACATCTCCCGCTCCCTGTGTGTGTGTGTGTGTGTGTGTGTATAGACATCTCCCGCTCCCTGTGTGTGTGTGTGTGTGTGTATAGACACATCTCCCGCTCCCTGTGTGTGTGCGCGTATACACATCTCCCACTCCCTGTGTGTGTGTGTGTGTGTGTGTGTGTGTATAGACACATCTCCCGCTCCCTGTGTGTGTGTATAGACACATCTCCCGCTCCCTGTGTGTGTGTGTGTGTATACACATCTCCCGCTCCCTGTGTGTGTATACACATCTCCCGCTCCCTGTGTGTGTGTATACACATCTCCCGCTCCCTGTGTGTGTATACACATCTCCCGCTCCCTGTGTGTGTATAGACACATCTCCCGCTTCCTGTGTGTGTATAGACACATCTCCCGCTCTCTGTGTGTGTATAGACATCTCCCGCTCTCTGTGTGTGTATAGACACATCTCCCGCTCCCTGTGTGTGTGTATAGACACATCTCCCGCTCCCTGTGTGTGTGTATAGACATCTCCCGCTCCCTGTGTGTGTGTGTGTGTGTGTGTGTGTGTGTGTGTATATATAGACACATCTCCCGCTCCCTGTGTGTGTGTATAGATATCTCCTGCTCCCTGTGTGTGTGTGTATAGACACATCTCCCGCTCCGTGTGTGTGTGTGTGTATACACATCTCCCGCTCCCTGTGTATGCATACACATCTTCCGCTCCCTATGTGTGTGTATAGACATCTCCCACTCCCTGTGTGTGTGTGTGTGTGTGTATACACATCTCCCGCTCCCTGTGTGTGTATACACATCTTCCGCTCCCTATGTGTGTGTATAGACATCTCCCACTCCCTGTGTGTGTGTGTGTGTGTGTGTATAGACACATCTCCCGCTCCCTGTGTGTGTATAGACATCTCCCACTCCCTGTGTGTGTGTGTGTGTGTGTGTATAGACACATCTCCCGCTCCCTGTGTGTGTGTGTGTGTGTATAGACATCTCCCGCTCCCTGTGTGTGTGTGTGTATAGACACATCTCCCGCTCCCTGTGTGTGTGCGCGTATACACATCTCCCACTCCCTGTGTGTGTGTGTATGTGTGTGTGTGTATAGACACATCTCCCGCTCCCTGTGTGTGTGTATAGACACATCTCCCGCTCCCTGTGTGTGTGTGTGTGTGTGTGTGTGTGTGTGTGTATAGACATCTCCCGCTCCCTGTGTGTGTGTATAGACACATCTCCCGCTCCCTGTGTGTGTGTGTGTGTATAGACACATCTCCCGCTCCCTGTGTGTGTGTGTATAGACATCTCCTGCTCCCTGTGTGTGTGTGTATAGACATCTCCTGCTCCCTGTGTGTGTGTGTGTGTATACACATCTCCCGCTCCCTGTGTGTGTGTATAGACATCTCCCGCTCCCTGTGTGTGTGTGTGTATAGACACATCTCCCGCTCCCTGTGTGTGTATAGACACATCTCCCGCTCCCTGTGTGTGTATGTGTGTGTGTATAGACACATCTCCCGCTCCCTGTGTGTGTGTGTGTATAGACATCTCCTGCTCCCTGTGTGTGTGTGTATAGACATCTCCCGCTCCGTGTGTGTGTGTGTGTGTGTATACACATCTCCCGCTCCCTGTGTGTGTGTATAGACATCTCCCGCTCCCTGTGTGTGTATAGACACATCTCCCGCTCCCTGTGTGTGTATAGACACATCTCCCGCTCCCTGTGTGTGTGTGTGTGTGTGTATATACACACACATCTCCCGCTCCCCCCCGTGTGTATAGACACATCTCCCGCTCCGTGTGTGTATAGACATCTCCCGCTCCCTGTGTGTGTGTGTGTGTGTGTATAAACACATCTCCCGCTCCCTGTGTGTGTGTATAAACACATCTCCCGCTCCCTGTGTGTGTGTATAAACACATCTCCCGCTCCCTGTGTGTGTGTGTGTATAGACACATCTCCCGCTCCCTGTGTGTGTGTGTATAGACACATCTCCCGCTCCCTGTGTGTGTGTGTATAAACACATCTCCCGCTCCCTGTGTGTGTATAAACACATCTCCCGCTCCCTGTGTGTGTGTGTATAAACACATCTCCCGCTCCCTGTGTGTGTGTGTATAGACACATCTCCCGCTCCCTGTGTGTGTGTGTGTGTGTAGACACATCTCCCGCTCCCTGTGTGTGTGTATAGACACATCTCCCGCTCCCTGTGTGTGTGTGTGTATACACATCTCCCGCTCCCTGTGTGTGTGTGTGTGTGTATAGACACATCTCTCGCTCCCTGTGTGTGTATAAACACATCTCCCACTCCCTGTGTGTGTGTGTGTATACACATCTCCCTGTGTGTGTGTGTGTGTTTGTGTATAGACACATCTCCCGCTCCCTGTGTGTGTGTGTGTATACACATCTCCCGCTCCCTGTGTGTGTGTATACACATCTCCCGCTCCCTGTGTGTGTGTGTGTGTGTATAGACACATCTCCCGCTCCCTGTGTGTGTATAGACACATCTCCCGCTCCCTGTGTGTGTGTGTGTGTGTGTGTTTGTATACACATCTCCCGCTCCCTGTGTGTGTGTGTTTGTATACACATCTCCCGCTCCCTGTGTGTGTGTGTGTGTATAGACACATCTCCCGCTCCCTGTGTGTGTATAAACACATCTCCCGCTCCCTGTGTGTGTGTATACACATCTCCCGCTCCCTGTTTGTGTGTGTGTGTATAGACACATCTCCCGCTCCCTGTGTGTGTATAGACACATCTCCCGCTCCCTGTGTGTGTGTGTGTGTGTATACACATCTCCCGCTCCCTGTGTGTGTGTGTGTGTGTGTGTGTGTGTATACACATCTCCCGCTCCCTGTGTGTGTATAGACACATCTCCCGCTCCCTGTGTGTGTGTATAGACATCTCCTGCTCCCTGTGTGTGTGGGTGGGTGTTTGTATACACATCTCCCGCTCCCTGTGTGTGTGTGTGTGTGTGTGTGTGTGTTTGTATACACATCTCCCGCTCCCTGTGTGTGTGTATAGACATCTCCCGCTCCCTGTGTGTGTGTGTGTGTTTGTATACACATCTCCCGCTCCATGTGTGTGTGTATAGACATCTCCTGCTCCCTGTGTGTGTGTGTGTGTGTGTTTGTATACACATCTCCCGCTCCCTGTGTGTGTATGTGTGTATAAACACATCTCCCGCTCCCTGTGTGTGTGTGTGTGTGTATAGACACATCTCCCGCCCCGTGTGTGTGTCTGTGTGTGTGTGTGTGTGTATAGACACATCTCCCGCTCCCTGTGTGTGTGTGTGTGTGTATAGACACATCTCCCGCTCCCTGTGTGTGTATAGACATCTCCTGCTCCCTGTGTGTGTGTATAAACACATCTCCCGCTCCCTGTGTGTGTGTGTGTATAAACACATCTCCCGCTCCCTGTGTGTGTGTGTGTGTGTGTGTATAGACACATCTCCCGCTCCCTGTGTGTGTGTGTGTGTGTGTGTATAGACACATCTCCCGCTCCCTGTGTGTGTGTGTGTGTATAGACACATCTCCCGCTCCCTGTGTGTGTGTGTGTGTGTGTGTGTATAGACACATCTCCCGCTCCCTGTGTGTGTGTATAGACATCTCCTGCTCCCTGTGTGTGTGTGTGTTTGTATACACATCTCCCGCTCCCTGTGTGTGTGTGTGTGTGTGTGTATAGACACATCTCCCGCTCCCTGTGTGTGTGTGTATAAACATCTCCCGCTCCCTGTGTGTGTGTGTGTGTGTGTGTGTGTGTGTATAAACATCTCCCGCTCCCTGTGTGTGTGTGTATAGACACATCTCCCGCTCCCTGTGTGTGTGTGTGTGTATACACATCTCCCGCTCCCTGTGTGTGTGTGTATAGACACATCTCCCGCTCCCTGTGTGTGTGTGTGTGTGTGTGTGTATAGACACATCTCCCGCTCCCTGTGTGTGTGTGTGTGTGTGTATAGACACATCTCCCGCTCCCTGTGTGTGTGTGTGTGTGTGTATAGACACATCTCCCGCTCCCTGTGTGTGTGTGTGTGTGTGTGTGTATAGACACATCTCCCGCTCCCTGTGTGTGTGTGTGTGTGTGTATAGACACATCTCCCGCTCCCTGTGTGTGTGTGTGTGTGTATAGACACATCTCCCGCTCCCTGTGTGTGTATAAACACATCTCCCGCTCCCCAGTGCATATAATACAATATTTGCAGTGTGTTCCCGTCCTGGACGTGCGCGGCTCTGATTGATGCTCCCTGCTGAACATGCCGGGGACATCCAGAGCTACAGAGCTGCGCTTCAGGATCAAATGTCAGCCAAGCGACACCAAGCAACGCTAACGAGGGGAACAGCGCGGCGCGTGAGGGGGTAACGAGGTAGAACGCACGTCGGAGCCACGGGGAGCCACAGCCGAACAGCACAGCAGTCACTCGCAATACGCGCTCTCATCCCATCATGAGGCCTCAATTATACCAGAAACTGCAGAGCGATCCGGTGACGTCACCGTAGCGATGTCACCGCGATTTGTAGCGCTACTGCAGAGGAGACATGGCCAGCTGGTTTGTTTAAGATGCACTGTGACTGGCCGTGCAAATCATGTGATGCGGCCGTCGCCTGTGAAAAACAAAATCGCAGATCTCTTCATGAGACAGAAGCTTTGCTGCACGTCGCGGCGTTACCGTCGCTACTCGTATGTGCGCTTTCATTGGATTTTATTGTTTTGTTTTGAAGCTGCGCTGCGTCGCGCCAAGCGGCATCGCCAGAGATTTCTGGTATAATCACGGCCTGAGAAAGAGGCTGCAGGGCCCCTCTGTCTGCGGAGGGGTTAACAGAGGGATGGAGGGGCTAAGTGTCAGAAGCCAAGATGGCCGCCCTCACGCTACTAGCTGTAAGTTGGCTTCCTCTGGCAGTGAAAGGGTTCGAGGGATCCATGAAAAAGGATCAAAGATGGCTGCCTTATCGCTAGTTGCTGTAGCTGACTCACTTTGGCAACATTGGAGTTAAGCGAATAAATTGATGGAATGAAAGAATCAAAGATGGCCTCTCTACGCTAATAGTTCAAGTTCGCCTTCTCTGCCAGATAAAAGGACAGTCAGAATACAACATGCGCGCCATTATGCTTATGGTGATAAGTTGGGTCCCTACGGCAGGGAAGGGGTTACAGAGATAAATTAATGAAGTGAGAATACAAAATGGCCGCCCCTCATACTGTTACAAATCGCTCCCTGTGGCTGAGGATGGGTGAAAGATATATGGACCGTGTCAAAACAAATATGGCCACCATCGTCCAAATAGGTACAAGTTGCCACAGCTTGGCAAAGAAGGGGTTAAAGGTGGAATCAAATATGGCCGTCCCCACGCTAATAGCAGCAGTCTGCTCCTCTTGGCAGTGAAAGGTTTAAAATGATAAATGGACAAAGAGTCAGAATTAAAGATGGCCACGCTCGCGCTAATAGCTTTACGTTGGCTCCTTCTGGCATTGAAGTGGTAGAGGGATACATAACCCAGAAGCAAAGATGGCTGCCCTCTGGCATTAACTGTCTCCATTTGAAAGAGAAAGGGGTTAACAGATTAAAGGAAGTGTCATAATCAAAGATGGCCACCCCCAAACCAGCATTCAGGTCTGTCTTTGCGAAGGCCTGGCTCCCTGTGGCAGAGAAGGGGTTACATACAGCAACACTACCTCCCAAGCGCTGGAAACAACACCATGCTACCATACTCACGCAGGCCGAGACCACTACCAGGAGGATTAAAGGGACAGTCCCGCCTAGCACCAAACTAAGCACAGGGACATGTGTGATCGCTTAAATGCAGCCGAGTGATAACTTATACAAATTCAGAGAAATACTTCTATTCTTTCTACGTTGAACATAAGCTCTGGGTTTTTACGACCTTTACTGAATGTCTTTCCCGATCCCACGGTCTGTCGGTCCTCAGGGCCGCATGTGAAGGGTTTGCTTTGCTCTGCCTTCTGTTTGCAAAGTAATTATGAAGCTGGGACTCGGTGTACTCGAGGAAAAGAAATATTCATTTATCACAAGATACAGGTAAGTAGAACCGGTACATTAAGGGGGATTTCATCTCTAAGGAAGACGATTCCACGGACTGACTACATGTTACTGCCATTAGTACACTGGTCCTAGGAGGGACTGACCCCGTAACCATGTCACTGCCATTAGTACACTGGTCCTAGGAGGAACTGACCCCTTAACCAGGTCACTGCCATTAGTACACTGGTCCTAGGAGGGACTGACCCCGTAACCATGTCACTGCCATTAGTACACTGGTCCTAGGAGGGACTGACCCCTTAACCATGTCATGCTGGGGGGGGTTTCTCGGGGAGAGTGCTGCTGGGGTAGGCTGTTCCCGGGGAGAGTGCTGCTGGTGGGAAGTGGGGGGGGGGGGGGGGTACAGTGCTGCTGGGGGTTCCCGGGGAGAGTGCTGCTGGGGGAGGGGGTTCCCGGGGAGAGTGCTGCTGGGGGAGGGGGTTCCGGGGGAGAGTGCTGCTGGTGGGAGGTGGGGGGAGCGGGTAGAGTGCTGCTGGGGGAGGGGGTTCCCGGGGAGAGTGCTGCTGGGTTAGGGGGTTCCGGGGGAGAGTGCTGCTGGTGGGAGGTGGGGGGAGCGAGTAGAGTGCTGCTGGGGGAGGGGGTGCCTGGGGGAGAGTGCTGCTGGTGGGAGGTGGGGGGAGCGGGTAGAGTGCTGCTGGGAGAGTTCCTGGGGAGAGTGCTGCTTACCCGGGGAGAGGGCCGTTGGAGGGTGGGGTCCTGGGAGAGCGTGCCGCTGGGGGAGGGGGGGGAAGAGGGTCTCAGGAAGAGTGTAGTTGGTGCCTCCCCGCCAGGGGAAAGAAAATGGAGATCTACAGCGTCACATAATCCAAAAGAAAGTCGCAACATCTGTAATGCGGGGGAAACAGCACAGCAGTGCCGGTGGCACCTTTCCCGGCGAGTATCCTCAGGAAGCAGGGGGTTCCCAGAGCCGCTCCGACGACCCCTTGCTTCCCCCTCCATGTTAACAAAGGGTTTGCATTGAACTTGGAACGTACATTAAACCCAATAGCTGTATAAGCCGCAGGGGCAGGGAGACGTATTAGCCAGGGAGAGGTATCGGGGCCGGGGGAGAGGTGTCGGGGCCGGGGGAGAGGTATCGGGGCCGGGGGAGAGGTGTCGGGGCCGGGGGAGAGGTGTCGGGGCCGGGGGAGAGGTGTCGGGGGGGGGGGAGGTGTCGGGGCACGGGAGAGAGGTCGGTGCCCGGGATAGAGGTCGGAGCTCGGGAGAGAGGTCGGTGCCCAGGAGAGAGGTCGGGGCCCGGGAGAGTTGTCGGGGCACGGGAGAGGTGTCGGGGCCGGGGGAGAGGTGTCGGGGCCCGGGAGAGAGGTCGGAGCCCGGGGCCCGGGAGAGAGGTCGGAGCCCGGGGCCCGGGAGAGAGGTCGGGGCCCGGGAGGGGTGTCGGGGCCCGGGAGAGGTGTCGGGGCCCGGGAGAGGTGTCGGGGCCCGGGAGAGGTGTCGGGGCCCGGGAGAGAGGTCGTGGCCCAGGAGAGAGGTCGGAGCCCGGGGCCCGGGAGAGAGGTCGGGGCCCAGGAGAGGTGTCGGGGCACAGGAGAGGGGCCCGGGGGAGAGGTGCCGGGTCCGGGGGAGAGGTGTCGGGCCGGGGGAGAGGTGTCGGGGCCGGGGGAGAGGTCGGTGCCCGGGAGAGAGGTCGTGGCCCGGGAGAGAGGTCGGGGCACGGGAGAGAGGTCGGGGCACAGGAGAGGGGTAACGGGGGCGGGAGGTGTAGGGGCCCGGGGGAGGTGTTGAGACCGGGGGAGAGGTGTCGGGGCCGGGGGAGAGGTGTCGGGGCCGGGGGAGAGGTGTCGGGGCCCGGGAGAGAGGTCGGGGCCGGGGCCGGGGGAGAGGTGTCGGGGCCGGGGGAGAGGTCGGGGCCGGGGGAGAGGTGTCGGGGCCGGGGGAGAGGTGCCGGGGCCAGGAGAGGTTGCAATAAATAAATCCAATTAACACCCGATTCACAGCCAAGACCCAGATCTCTGCTGCTCCGTCTCGTGCCAGATTACACGTGCGATGGTTTATGTGCATCAAACCAGCGAAGGCCTGTGGCCTGGAAATCTCCCCCGGTAACTGTGCCCGCCGGCAGCTACAGATCAGGGCTGCAGCTCACTCCTTCCAGTTCTCACCCCGACTACAGACAACAAAACCGTCCCCTGCAGCTTCCTCCGCCGGGGAACGATCATGTGAAGACATTTAATGTGCGGGCTGACAAACGATGTATTTAAAAAATTCCAAAATGGCATCTTTGGAATTGCTGAAGTCATACATGCGATTATAGCACTCATTGGTTCACACGTCCCCGTCAATAGGTCACTTTGCTCCTACGTGGGACTGTCCCTTTAACCCATTAAACACGTCCCTGTCATTAGGTCACTTTGTCCCTACATGGGACTGACCCTTTAACCCATTAAACACGTCCCTGTCATTAGGTCACTTTGCTCCTACGTGGGACTGTCCCTTTAACCCATTAAACACGTCCCTGTCATTAGGTCACTTTGCTGCTGTGTGGGACTGACCCTTTAACCCATTAAACACGTCCCTGTCATTAAGTCACTTTGCTCCTACGTGGGACTGACCCTTTAATATGATTAAATGAGCAATGGAGCAATATTTATGGCTTCTGATATTTATGGCAGACAAATAAACTCGTGTTTACACAGGGAGGATACATTAATCCCAAACCCTGCGGCCCTATAAATGTGTCCCGTTAACAAGCTTAGGCTCCTAATGAGAGATTTGTTTACGAGATCATCCTTTAGTAATCCCTTTCTGCCAGATTTCATTTGCTTTTCTCACAATCGCCACATTTCACGCAGCAAATGCGCAGTTTTTATCTCCTTTTATTCATTGGGAAAGGTTGCCTCTTCCTTTTATGATAGTTAAAGGTTAATGAAGGGAGAAATAAAGCTTTAGTGAGGAAAAGCATGTTTATGAGCCCCTAATGTCTCAGCTTGTGTCAGTATTAAGTACACATTAAAGCAACCCATGGTGCTTATTTGTTCCTTGCCTAAACCGGGGCTCTGTTTGTAGTTCCTGCGGCCCTGTTTGTAGCCCTGCGGTCATGTTTGTAGCCCTGCGGCCATGTTTGTAGCCCTGCGGCCATGTTTGTAGCCCTGCGGCCATGTTTATAGTTCCTGCGGCCATGTTTGTAGTTCCTGCGGCCCTGTTTGTAGCCCTGCGGCCATGTTTATAGTTCCTGCGGCCATGTTTATAGTTCCTGCGGCCATGTTTGTAGTTCCTGCGGCCATGTTTGTAGCCCTGCGGCCATGTTTGTAGCCCTGCGGCCATGTTTGTAGTTCCTGCGGCCATGTTTGTAGTTCCTGCGGCCATGTTTGTAGTTCCTGCGGCCATGTTTGTAGCCCTGCGGCCATGTTTGTAGTTCCTGCGGCCATGTGTGTAGCCCTGCGGCCATGTGTGTAGTTCCTGCGGCCATGTTTGTAGTTCCTGCGGCCATGTTTGTAGTTCCTGCGGCCATGTTTGTAGTTCATGCGGCAAAGTTTGTAGTTCATGCGGCCATGTTTGTAGCACTGGCCGCCATGTTGGTAGTTCTTTGTGTCAAAACCCCCCCAGTTTAGAATATATAATTTTTTTTTGATGAACAATACACATGCTAGCGGGGGGGGGGTGAAGATGGGGGGGGGGGATTTGCCCTGATCTCGAGCACAATCCCAATGCTGCAGCCCTGATCTCCGGCGCCGTCACAAGGCTCCAGCCCTGATCTCCGCGCCGTCACAAGGCTCCAGCCCTGATCTCCGGCGCCGTCACAAGGCTCCAGCCCTGATCTCCGGCGCCGTCACAAGGCTCCAGCCCTGATCTCCGGCGCCGTCACAAGGCTCCAGCCCTGATCTCCGGCGCCGTCACAAGGCTCCAGCCCTGATCTCCGGCGCCGTCACAAGGCTCCAGCCCTGATCTCCGGCGCCGTCACAAGGCTCAAGCCTTGATCTCCGGCGCCGTCACAAGGCTCCAGCCCTGATCTCCGGCGCCGTCACAAGGCTCCAGCCCTGATCTCCGGCGCCGTCACAAGGCTCCAGCACTGATCTCCGGCGCCGTCACAAGGCTCCAGCCCTGATCTCCGGCGCCGTCACAAGGCTCCAGTCCTGATCTCTGGCGCCGTCACAAGGCTCCAGCCCTGATCTCCGGCGCCGTCACAAGGCTCCAGCCCTGATCTCCGGCGCCGTCACAAGGCTCCAGCACTGATCTCCGGCGCCGTCTCAAGGTTCCAGCCCTGATCTCCGGCGCCGTCACAAGGCTCCAGCCCTGATCTCCGGCGCCGTCACAAGGCTCCAGCCCTGATCTCCAGCACCGTCACAAGGCTCCTCACTACCAGGTCAATAACAGCCTCTGAGATCACAGGTTCAAGAATTCACACAATAAATATTTTGTAAAGCATATAAATGTATTTGTATATAAAAAGCACATAGTGCTACACAATATTGCATTTCAAATAGATACACTAGATCCAGTGTTATACCAGGTTCCCCATAACATTAAGAAGAGATTCTCCAGGTTGTCGTACAGAGTGGTGAGTGTCCGCACACAGAAAATAACGCCGGTAAGGAAGGCACCCGCTCCCGGCTCAGTGATGTAAACGATCACGTTCCAGACGGAGAAGAAAGGGATGTCCAACCTCTGATGGCTACCACCTCCGATCGTCGCGGCAAACAAACGCCCGCTGCCCGTTGGATCAGGATCAACTCCGGTTAGGGAATGCACCCGCTCCCGGTCCTCAGCATTCAACTCCCCGTGACACCGTCAGGAAAGTGAAAGAGGGCGGGATCACCTGAACTGCACCACAGCTGTTGTAGTTGAGCACGAATCAACCTCGTCTTCTAAGTGGGTTTGGTAACTTACAGTGAAAAGAGCCAGAGGGCGATGATAAGCTAAATATTAATTATAGCAAAAGAAACAGCACACAATCTATTTCCAACGCGTTTCGGATCAACGGCTACTTCATCAGGGATGATTGAATGTGAGAAAGTGTGCTATTTAAACCCAAAAAGTAATACATTCTGGGCGTTGACAAATGAAATTAATTAGAATATGTAGCACCTTATTGGTGCAATTGCTAGACTTAATTAAACATTAGCTGGATTTACTAGAGGGTGGAGTTACATAACCCTGCCCCTCCTAAAAAGACATCCTATTGTAAATTTATACTGTATATCTTTAAATCCTAACTACATAGAATTAAGTGATCCTTTGAGCCTAGAATGATCAAGAGATAATAGAAAAAGAACAAGACAATATTGATTAGTCAATTATATATAATAAAGTCTATATAGACAAAGAGAGTTTTCTAAAAGACATCATAATTAACCCCAAAGATACCAAGGTGGAAGAGACCAGTGCTAATCACACGAGTGAAAGAACTCACATTGAACTTACAATAACCGCAGAGAGAGCGGACATACAAACGTCAGGCACTGTGTGTGCCAGGCATATTGCAAATTCCCTTAGAATACAGAAATGATATCTAGATCTTCATTTAACCCAGCGTGGATCAAGGGGTTTAATGAACAATCCAATAACTCTCCTGTTCTGAGAGTGTTTTAATTCGGTCACCGCCCCTCCTATCAACTGCAATATATTGAATACCCTTATATTGAAGAAGGGACGGGTTTTGTGAATGATGAGATTTCAAATGTCTGGAGACACTGTTTATCAAAACCAATTTTTATATTGCGGACATGTTCTAAGATACGTCTCCTCAAGTGTCTCTTGGGTCTCCCTCTGCAAAAACAGAGCTCCTCATACTTCCTCCCAAACCTGGCCCTACTACCTCCTTCCACATTGCTATTGGAAATACGATCATTCACCCAGTAGCCCAAGCACGCTGCCTAGGGGTTACACTTGATTCCTCTCTCTCATTCTCCTCTCATATTCAAAACGTTTATAAAACTTGTTGCTTTTTCCTCCGCAATATCGCAAAGATACGCCTTTTTCTCTGTTACTCGACTGCTAAAACTCTGACTCAGGCTCTCATTCTTTCACGTCTCGATTACTATAACCTCATACTGTCCGGCCTTCCTGCCTCTCACCTGTCTCCCCTACAATCTATCCTAAACGCTGCTGCCAGAATCACTCTTACTCTTTCCTAAATCTGTCTCCGCATCTCCCCTCCTGAAATCCCTCTCCTGGCTTCCGATCAAATCCCGTATCTCAAACTCAATTCTCCTCCTCACTTTTAAAGCTTAACATTCTTCTGCCCCTCCTTACATCTCAGCCCTAATTTCTCGCTATGTACCATCCCGACTCTTGCGTTCTTCTCAAGGATGTCTTCTTTCTACCCCCTTTGTATCTAAAGCTCTCTCCCGCCTTAAACCTTTCTCACTTTCTGCCCCACACCTCTGGTTGGACTTCCCTTTCTTCCCCTCAATACCCGACTAGCACCCTCTCTATCCACCTTTAAGACCCACCTTAAGACACATCTGCTTAAAGAAGCATATGAATAGCACTGGATAATCATGGACACGATACATAAAGCTTGGCCCCCTGCAGACGCACTTACTAGAATTCCCTCCTACTGTCTCTGTACGTTCTCCCTATCTACCAATTAGATTGTAAGCTCCTCGGAGCAGGGACTCCTCTTCCTTAATGTTACTTTTATGTCTGAAGCACTTATTCCCATGACCTGTTATTTATATTATTTGTTATTTATATTATATGTATTACTACTGTGAAGTGCTATGTACATTTATGGCGCTATATAAATAAAGACATACAATACAATACAATACTTTCGCACATTCAATCATTCCCTGATGAAGTAGCCGTTGATCCGAAACGCGTTGGAAATAGAGTGTGTGCTGTTTCTTTTGCTATAATTAATATTTAGCTTATCATCACCTTCTGGATCTTTTCACTGTAAGTTACCAAAACCACTTAGAAGACGTTGATTCGTGCTCAACTACAACAGCTGTGGTGCAGTTCTGGTGATCCCGCCCTCTTTCACTTTCATAAAGGTGTCATGTGGAGTTGAATGCTGAGGACTGGGAGCATTCCCTAACCGGAGTTGATCCTGATCCAACGGGCAGCGGGCGTTTGTTTGCTGCAACGATCGGAGGTGGTAGCCATCAGAGGTTGGACTTCCCTTTCTTCTCCGTCTGGAACGTGATAGTTTACATCACTGAGCCGGGAGCGGGTGCCTTCCTTACCGGCGTTATTTTCTGCGTGCGGACACTCACCACTCTGTCCTACAACCTGGAGAATCTCTTCTTGAAACAAAGATCACTTTGTGATGTTATGGGGAACCTGGTAACACTATCTTTTTTAAATGCAATATCGTGCAGCACTATGTGCTTTTTATATACATATTATATATAAAATATTTTACCATATTTTTATATGCTTTACTAAAGATTTATTATGTTAATTCGTGCGCTGGTATTCGCTTTTTCACTATTATCTCAAACCCAGCCAATGCCGGTCACAAGCCCGGATAAAGAATGGGGAGTGTTGGTACAAGTGGCGACAGAACTGGAGAATTAGCCAAGAACCCAATGGCAGGACAACAATTACAACGCGTGGAAACACTAGAGGACGTATTGAACATCCTGCCGCTGGCCCCTACAACACATCGCTCCCTACTTTGTAGAAGATGAAGCGACGTCGTTTACGGAGAATACCTATCCTACTATTATCTCACATTGATGTTTTGAGTCGTCAATTTATTCTACTGTAGCTGCATTTTTCCCATATTGAGCCTAATTTTGGCTAATTGTTTATAAGACTTCCTTTGGAGATAACACTACCAGTTTTAATCGCACCTTTATCCATTTTTTTAATCACAGGTTCAAGTCTGAGTTAGGACAGAAAATCAATGACGAATGTCAGCGGTGTGACGGATGGCCTCAGTGCCTGATCCCTTAGTATGTTATACACACACACACACACACACACACACACACACACACACACACACGTATTTAGACAGCGGCTCGCTTCCAGTTTTATGGTGTATTTTTTATTAACTGTGTGCCCAGACATAACAAGCAGACGCACACGCCCCCACCCCCATGGCTGTAAATGGGTTACAAGGTATCCTAACAGCCAGAACTGTTCTGTATTTGCTGTATGAGTTATTATCCGAAGCCGGAAGTGTTAATATTCCCTGTATTCCCAGTGTGCGATCCGCACGTACATTGTTTCCTCTGTCAGAGATATCTCTCGTGTGTGGAGGAGAGAGGGACATGAGAGGACAAGGACATGAGAGGGGGGCAGGGACATGAGAAGGGGGGGGAACAGGGACATGAGGGGGGGGGGAAACAGGGACATGAGAAGGGGGTGGGACAGAGACACGAGAATGGGGGGAAACAGAGACATGAGAAGGGGGGGCAGGGACAGGAGCTAGGGAGAGCAGGGACAGGAGATAGGGGGCAGGGACATGAGAAGGGGGGGGCAGGGACAGGAGCTAGGGAGAGCAGGGACAGGAGCTAGGGGGAGCAGGGACAGGAGCTAGGGAGAGCAGGGACAGGAGCTAGGGGGAGCAGGGACAGGAGCTAGGGGGAGCAGGGACAGGAGCTAGGGGGAGCAGGGACAGGAGATAGGGGGAGCAGGGACAGGAGCTAGGGGGAGCAGGGACAGGAGCTAGGGGGAGCAGGGACAGGAGATAGGGGGAGCAGGGACAGGAGATAGGGGGAGCAGGGACAGGAGATAGGGGGAGCAGGGACAGGAGATAGGGGGGGCAGGGACAGGAGATAGGGGGGGCAGGGACAGGAGATAGGGGCAGGGACAGGAGATAGGGGCAGGGACAGGAGATAGGGGCAGGGACAGGAGATAGGGGCAGGGACAGGAGATAGGGGCAGGGACAGGAGATAGGGGCAGGGACAGGAGATAGGGGGCTGGGGCAGGAGCTGGGGGGGCAGGGAGAGGAGCTAGGGGGCAGGAGATAGAGGGGGCAGGGACAGGAGATAGGGGGAATGGGGGATAAGGAATGAGAGGGGGGACAGGGACATGAGATGGGGAATGGGAACAAAGGCATGAAATAGGGGGGGCAGGGACATGAGAAGGGGGGCAGGGACAGGAGATAGGGAGAGCAGGGACAGGAGATAGGGGGCAGGGACAGGAGATAGGGGGGCAGGGACATGAGAAGGGGGGGGCAGGGACAGGAGCTAGGGAGAGCAGGGACAGGAGCTAGGGGGAGCAGGGACAGGAGCTAGGGGGAGCAGGGACAGGAGCTAGGGGGAGCAGGGACAGGAGCTAGGGGGAGCAGGGACAGGAGCTAGGGGGAGCAGGGACAGGAGCTAGGGGGAGCAGGGACAGGAGATAGGGGGAGCAGGGACAGGAGATAGGGGGAGCAGGGACAGGAGATAGGGGGAGCAGGGACAGGAGATAGGGGGGGCAGGGACAGGAGATAGGGGCAGGGACAGGAGATAGGGGCAGGGACAGGAGATAGGGGCAGGGACAGGAGATAGGGGCAGGGACAGGAGATAGGGGCAGGGACAGGAGATAGGGGCAGGGACAGGAGATAGGGGCAGGGACAGGAGATAGGGGCAGGGACAGGAGATAGGGGCAGGGACAGGAGATAGGGGCAGGGACAGGAGATAGGGGCAGGGACAGGAGATAGGGGCAGGGACAGGAGATAGGGGCAGGGACAGGAGATAGGGGCAGGGACAGGAGATAGGGGCAGGGACAGGAGATAGGGGAAGGGACAGGAGATAGGGGCAGGGACAGGAGATAGGGGGCAGGGAAAGGAGATAGGGGGCTGGGGCAGGAGCTGGGGGGGCAGGGAGAGGAGCTAGGGGGCAGGAGATAGAGGGGGCAGGGACAGGAGATAGGGGGAATGGGGGATAAGGAATGAGAGGGGGGACAGGGACATGAGATGGGGAATGGGAACAAAGGCATGAAATAGGGGGGGCAGGGACATGAAATAGGGGGGACAGGGACATGGGATAGGGGGGCGATGGGAAAGCTCTTGGTCCCCTCCCAGAGAATGCTGCTACGCTATGAGCAATTACACAAGGACAGATAACGCAGATGTATATAAACACGAGAATACACACTGTGACGGCAGGGGGTAGCCGGCCTTCATAATAAAGGTGAAGCCCGGCTGGCTGCCCCTAAAAAACGTGGGTTGAGAGCTGAGAGCGTCAGCTCTTGGGTCTAATGTGTACATTATTGAGTTTCCTTGTAACGCTGTCCCCTGCAGGGTTATAAGCTAGGGATGCCATGTGTGGTTAGGGTCCCTTATAGGAAATAGCTGCAGGACCGGGACATTGGGAGCGGGAGGTTACGGGTGGATGTTGAGGGGCCAAAGTGGGTTCAAATCTGTGTGAAGTGTTGCCGACCGTTGATACCGGTAGTACTGATATTTTACCCGCAAATAGTGTATGATTTGCGGGTACGCGTCTGTACATAAAGACGCGGTGAGTCATGGAAGGCTAATGTGTTTCTATGGGTTTTTCTTTGCCCCACCAGCAAGTTCTGCAAGTGGGATTTAAAACCCCATTGCAGGGTCCAAGTTCTCGGGACCATGTTTTAGGGAGCCAGTTTTCCATGTAAAAGTATGGGTATCCATTACTACAGTATGCAGCCAGCCCCGGTAATGTCATTTGCCGGGGGGTCTGCATGGCAATGGCGGATCAGAGGAACGGATGGGCAAGGTGTCAGGACAGTTGGCACGCGGGGGAGGGTGGAGAACCACGTCAGGTTTTCGCCCCCAGTCGCTATGTATTTACTGTATTTTGTGCAGCCGTGTATGTCTGTGGGCTTGCCAGAATAAACACAATTTATTCAACAATCTTGTTCTGACTAGCGAATGATCCCGGTAAGGTAGAAAGGTGTTAAAAGTGCTGGTCTCGTGTGGCAAGTTATTATACACAAAAGGTGTTCCCAGCACTCATGAACGACAAAATGGAAATGGAATAAGCCAAACATTTGTTTTATGAGATTGAAAAAAGCACAAACCCATCAGGGGTGTAAGTGAATCACAATGCCCGAACAACAAAGGAAGGGGAAGGGAGCAAGGAAAGGGAAGGGTGGAGCAGGGGAGGGAGGAGGGGGAAAAAGGGAAGCAAGGTAAAATCACAGGGGAAGGGGGGCAACGTTTCGGGGTATGGACCCCTTCAGGCCCGTTCCCAAAAGGCAAAAAGAGTGCCTAATGGTACTTCCCTAGACCCTGTAATAGCTCCCTATGAAGCAATGCAAAAAGCAAACAAAGTACAAAATAAAACCCAACGGGGAAAATGAGCCAGTACTCCAGCGCCTTCCAGCAAATTATTCGGTATATAACTGCAAATTAAAGTCCACTGAGAGTCCCACTGAGCAGAAAACAAGTGTTCCAAAGTATCCTTGGTATACCACAGACTAAACGTTTTGAAAAAAATGCTCACACAATAGTAAACAATGAGGGATGGCGACACAGGTACAAATGCTCCAAATAGCACATAAATGCAATAACGCTACCGACCAGTGATAGTCCTGGGTGTCGCTGCAAACCCAGGTGCTGGTCGTCCCACAGTGTGAGAGTGAACAGTGAGACCGTCAGCCATCAGACGCCCACGAGCACCCACAGGGTTTGCAGCGACACATAGGACTATCACTGATCGGTAGCGTTATTGCATTGATGTGCTACTTGCTGATATACCTGGCGTTGCCCGGGATAGAATTTTCCCGCTACACCTCTCTCGCCGCTCACCACCTATCTCCGCTCCCCCTTTCTACCCCCCTCTCCCACCCCATTGCCCTCTCTGTCTCCCCCTTTCCCCCCCTTCCCCTTTCGCCCCGTTGACAGCAATCTGGGCCCGCCCTGCACATGAATGCGGCCCTCCCGCGTTCACAGCTGGGACCCCCCCCTCCGGGCCCCCCCCCTTCACATTGGTGATTTCCCCCCCCCCCCTTGACAGGTCTGTGGCCCACCGCCCGTTCAGTTTTGTCCCTCCCCGGTTCACAGCTCTGTTTCCCCTCCCCTTCACAGCTCCTACCCCCCCCCCCTCCAGATTGACCTGTGCAATTCCCCCCCCTTTCACAGCTGAAGGCGCCCCCCCTTCGGTCAACCTCAAAAACCCACACACAACCAAACTTTCAGTTATATATATATATATATAAATTTTGAGCATTTGTACCTGTGTCGCCATCCCTCATTGTTTACTATTGTGTGAGCATTTTTTTCAACAATTTAGTCTGTTGTATACCAAGGATACTTTGGAACACTTGTTTTCTGCTCAGTGGGACTCTCAGTGGACTTTAATTTGCAGTTATATACCAAATAATTTGCTGGAAGGCGCTGGAGTACTGGCTCATTTTCCCCGTTGGGTTTTATTTTGTACTTTGTTTGCTTTTTGCATTTCTTCATAGGGAGCTATTACAGGGTCTAGGGAAGTACCATTAGGCACTCTTTTTGCCTTTTGGGAACGGGCCTGAAGGGGTCCATACCCCGAAACGTTGCCCCCCTTCCCCTGTGATTTTACCTTGCTTCCCATTTTTCCCCCCTTCCCCTGGAGTTTTGGGAGATTGATAGGAGAAATGCCTACTTTGCAGGAACTTGAACATATGCAGATCCTGAGACTGGTATTTGTCTCGAAGTTCCTGGAAGGTAAGGATTCTCCCCATCCTCAGCAGATCCGCAACCAGTCTAATATTCAGGCCCTGTGACTGGCCGAATTGTCTTTGCGAACACCCAGGTGGGAAGTTTGGGTTTCCAAAGATAAGGGTGAGTTGAGAGGGAAAAACCAACAGGCCATACTTCCCTTTGCTTTTAAGCCAAACGCCCCACGTGCATCTCATTGTCCCCAGGTCGAATTTCCACGAGCCTCCTCTCTACCCTCCCGAGGACCACAAGGACACATGGAGAGGGAACGCACATTGGGACTCTATTGACATCCAGCAGGAGGAGGCCGGGTCGTAATTCCAAACTACACCCTGCCTCAGCTGTGCCGCTAGATAGTATCTGACCACATCCGGAACCCCCAGGCCCCCCCTTGCTTTTGAGGACAACATCACCGATCTTGGGACCCCCGGTCTCTTGTCCTCTGGTAAAACATTTTTATAAATAAAACACACAAACGAACTACATTCAGCTTATATGTCTGTGTATCATAATCATTTCATGTATATATAATAACATTATTTATATAATAATATAATAATATAATATTCTCTCTGACAAAGCGCTAATCTTAGCGTGACACGCGCGAGTGTTTTTGGACATGCTGCTACCTATCCATTAGAGATGTTCTTAGCTTATTCCTGTAGCCCCTTTACCTTTTTGCTGCTGCTGTGCTCCGTTTGTTCTCCACACCTATATAATAACATATGTCTTGCCTTTGCCAGTTGGTACAGTACATCAATGGTGGTTTCTTCTCGCTCTGCCTCTGCCGGATTACGCCCTGCTCTTCGTGTTACGGGAGTTCTCGTACAATTTTACGTAGAAGACCTCAGCTCTCTTTATGACAAGTGCACGGCCTTTTATTGTTGATCCCTCGTCTTGTTTAAGGGCGACGATTTGCTTCTTCCCAACCATAAGTCGTTGCTTTGTCTTCTTTAGGCTATCGTTAGATTTCATAGTCTTCCTCACCATATGGCAGTTAAATAATGTTATATCTTCAGTTACATGTTTGCAGATGTTGATTGCTTTTGTCTTCTTTTTAATCAGTGTTCTTCTTTCCATAAGCACATTCAGATGTAATTTTTAACTAAATCAGTGATCATTCCTTGTGTCAAAGCAGTTAAGGATTCTGAAGTCTTCCATGACATGTTTCTTGTTAGCTAGGACATCGTAAATTTCATTCCTGGCTCCACTGGGTCCATCCCATGCCCATTTTCTGTTTGGATTCTTCTGGAAGAATGAATTCCTGATGGAGAAGTTTTCACATTCTGCAAATTCTCCCAATCTGTCTCCACGTTCATTCCCTTTACTGTAACCACACTTACCCACTGATGCTTCGTCTTTCTGTGGGAACCAGTCTTTGCATTGAAATCTCCCATAATGATCTTGAGGTGACAATTTCCTTTGCTGTTAAGTTGGTTGATTTAATGGTGGAAGTCTCTGTCACGGTAGCTTATGACAAGATATAATGAACACCAAATATCTGGGTTGAACTGAACGAGGCATAGATATAATAAAATATATTTATTCCTTTAAAAGGTGAACACAGCAATATAGTACAATTAACAGACAAGAAGGTAACACTTACTTAGGGTTGGGGGATGGAGAAGTATCGGCTAGCAATTCTCCAGCAATCCGGTGACATTTAAGATGGTATCAGAAGAACTAAAAACTATAGGGTTGACACAGTTTATATACCTGTGTAACCCTATTCTTAACATTGAATACAGACTATTGGTGAACAATTATCTGTATCCAATCCCTAACCTGGAGACACAGATTAACCCATGCCCTCCAGCTAGTTAGCCCATGTGTACTGGGACTTTGAGGGTCTTATTTCTGTAGCCCCATAATTAAATCAGGGGCGACGACCAGTCTACCAAATTAAGTTTCTGGTCCAATCTGCATTGTTTGTAGGTGTAGACATAACACCTACACACCACTCCAGTTTGATGATTCTCCACCCTCAGGTAACAATTAGAGTGGCAGAGTCTGTTGATTAGTACTTTGTCTGTTGATTAGTACTTAGTGTAAACAATCAGGGCAGTTAACTTTTGATCACAGTGCTTATGCTCAATTATCCGGCTGCCCTTCATGACCTATTAGCATAGCAGATGGAGTCTGCATTTTCAGAGCAGATCCAAAATACCATACATATACACTTTAATATCTACACATATTAATAAGTTCCATTCTGGTGGGCTCAGTGGGTCGAAATTTGCCCGTTTTTAATGCCTCCAGTGACTCCACATATTGGCCAAATTTCAACTCTCTGCGACCTCCAGAACTAGAGATACAGAAATGCACTTTAAAACATTAAAATACAGGATTATAATGAAACATGGGAACAGGGGAACATACAGTTTCCTGACATGACAAGGTGTAAGCCACATTCCTGGACCGCAGTCCAGTTAACCCCTTGCCTAACTGGTGAGGTCAGGGGGTGGCCATATGGGGTGCAACCCCTTTAATACCGGGCCAACCACCCTCTCCCTCTACAGTCTCCACTTCATGGTCTGTGTGACTGGATGTTGGAGCAGACACCTGGATTATTTGAAGCCTGTACCTCTCTTTTGTCAACTGAACAACAATTCTGGCTGCTCTTTCTGACTCAACTATGGTGTTTCTCCATCTCCTGTTAACGATGCAGCCTGATTCTTCCATTATCTGTACCTCAGTAATAGAATCGGTGTCTGCTTTAGAGCTCAATGAGGCCTTCATCTTTTCTTCTTACTACAGTAGAAGGTAGCCAAATTGAAGTTTGAATGACAGCTTTTGTTTAACCTCCGGGGATTCGCAGCACCCTCTGTCTTCTTACTGAACACTATCAAGCCAAGGGACACTCCAACCTCCGTGGAATGAGGGTCATTGCTTTTTGGGGTGTTCCATATTTGCGGGTTGAGGCCTTACTTATCACGCCGGCCTCATGTGCATGTACCTTTCCCATGTTAGCTGGGTATATTGTTCAAGCTTTCATAGTATGGTTAAACCCACCAGCACAAGTGCCACTATACATCTTCCTGACCACCCGCTGCCACCTCCCTGCCACTTTGAGGCAGTGAGATAAGGATTTTAAGATAAATATATGTGATTAAACATACACAATCTCAGAAACTGTTTACGGTTATATATATAACGATAAAAGAGGGGCACCGAGAGAAACAGAGATAAAAGAGGGGCACAGAGAGACAGAAAAGAGGGGCACCTAGATAAGAGGGGCACAGAGACACACAGAGATAAGGGGGCACAGAGACATGGGGGGCACAGAGACACATCGAGATAAGGGGGGCACAGAGACAGATAAGAGGGGCACAGCAATAGATAAGAGGGGCAGAGAGACAGAGATAAGAGGGGCAGAGAGAGATAATAGGGACAGAGACACAGATAAGAAGGGTCGAGAGACAGATAAGAGGGGCAGAGACACAGCTAAGAGGGACAGAGAGACACATAAGGCCTGGGACATAGTGCCCAAAAGAGTGCGGAAGCACGCTGAGGCTCAGGGAAAGCGGTGCTTTACCTGGCCTTACACAGCGCGCCGTCCGTGGGTGTGTCGGGGGCGGGGTAGTGACGTCACGGAGCTGGTTCGCCCTCATTGGGCGAACCGCTCACGTGACTGGCCCTGCGCTCCGGCGAGCGCCAAATTTCAAACCTTCGTCAGACACACGCTTCCCCAAGCGTGCGGACGCGTGTGCGAGCCCCTGCTAAAGCCGCTCTCATTGCGGCTGCAGGGGCTCAGTCCCGAGCAGCAGCGCGCCTCAGCACGGGTCAGCGCAAAAGCGCTGACAATGTCCGAGGCTTAAGAGGGGCAGAGAGTCAGATAAGAGGGGCAGAGAGTCAGATAAGAGGAGCAGAGAGACAGAGCAGACAGCTAGAGAAAGAGACACACAGATGCATCTGACTATAAATAATATATTTTCCATAGCACTTGGTGTTCCTCCGTTGGAGAAATATATAAATATATACATTACCCTAACCCAAGGGCTGGAGCAACAAAGCCATGTATTATCATCCCAAAAATGCTGCAATATAACACACAACTTTTCTCATTTACTTTACCTGCGATGTGTCGCTTCTCGTTACATGTCCCTGTGTTAGGGTAATGTATTTATTTATGATTGCTACGTAGCGTGGACAAGCCAATGATTAATGTGTGTGTGTGTGTATGTGTATGTGTATGTGTATATATATATATATATATATATATATATATATATATATAGCACAACAGAAAGAAAAAACGGCGCCAACCTGAACCATTATATGAATAGCCACATGAACGTGAAGAAAAAAACCTATACTGTACAAAAATGGGGAAAGATAGTATACATGCACAATGCAAAAATATATAAAAAATAAAAATAAAATTATCAGATGTAAAGTCCAGAAAAATATATATATAAAAAATGTATACAAATCCTAAAAAATGCTCCAATTGCTATCCAAAAGAGTCTCTGCAGCCCGAATGAAGGGAACAGCACTTCCTTGGAGATATCTATAGAAACACAGAAAAAACAGGCGCGCTCATAGCGTAAAAAGGTATAACAATATTTATGGAGTAAAGGATTTAAAATGCACACTCACAAACACAGCTTAATAAAAAGCATTCTCGCGGTACCTGGAGCTGAGAACTCACTGTGTGACGCCGGATTGAGAGGAAGGCGGCGTCCCTCGTGCTCTCCGGGCTGCGGAGGCGTTCACAGAGGCTGCTGCAGTGTATCTACACCGGACACTACACTGAAGTTGTCCGTTACCGGGTTCCTGTGTCGGGCGGGCTGAGTTATACTCAAAATTGTTTTTTATTAAGCTGTGTTTGTGAGTGTGCATTTTAAATCCTTTACTCCATAAATATTGTTATACCTTTTTACGCTATGAGTGCGCCTGTTTTTTCTGTGTTTCTATATATATATATGCAAATATAACTGTATGCTCATCTGCATGTCTTAGGCAGGTCTGCAACCCCGCCTTTCCCCATTATCACCCAGCATACAGCACTTCCACTGCAGCAAGGGATTCTGGGAAATGACATGCAAATGAGCACACAGTGTCACTTTTTGCCTCAATATATATACTGTTATATATATATATAACAAATTGTTAGTCCAAACACAAAAGGTATCACCTAATACTGAAGAACACACACACACACACACACACACACACACACAGGAATCGACAAATGCACTCGCCACCTTGCCTGGGGCGAGTGCATTTTGCCCGTTGTCGAGTGTTACCGGTATTTTCCTGCATCTCCCTCAAATTTTAGTGTCTCCCCGTACATCACCAATGAAAATGGCTGTGTGGTGTAAAATGACACCGCGTTGCCATGACAACCAGGAACCCTGATTGAAAAACACTGCTCTATAAAGACGATATAATAGTTACATAGTAGATGAGGTTGAAAAAAGACATCCAAGTTCCTCATATGCTAAATTTAGACGACAGACTTTATCCTACATCCGTACTTACAGTATATTGATCGAGGGGAAGCAAACAAACACCCCAGTGACATATTATCCAATGATATCTCATAAGGGGAAAAATAAATTCCACCCTGACTCCAAGAATTGGCAATCAGATTACTCCCTGGATCAACATCCCTCCCATGTTTCTTATTAGGTATATCCCTGTATACTTTCCTATAATTTTTTTTTTTTAAATAATCTATTGTATCTGCCATCACAGTCTCCATGGGTAATGAATCCCATACTGTAACTGCCCTTACTGTAAAGAACCCTTTCCTTTGTTGCTGGTGTAATCTACCACCGCCAACCCATTACCACTGCACTCATATTACCACCGCCAACCCATTACCACTGCACTCATATTACCACCGCCAACCCATTACCACTGCACTCATATTACCACCGCCAACCCATTACCACCGGGATCTTATTACCACCGCGATCTTATTACCATCCAGATTTTATTACCACCGCGATCTTATTACCACCGCGATCTTATTACCACCGCGATCTTATTACCACCGGGATCTTATTACCACCGCGATCTTATTACCACCGCGATCTTATTACCATCCAGATTTTATTACCACCGCGATCTTATTACCACCGCGATCTTATTACCACCGCGATCTTATTACCACCGCGATCTTATTACCACCGCGATCTTATTACCACCGCGATATTATTACCACCGCGATATTATTACCACCGCGATCTTATTACCACCGCGATCTTATTACCACCGCGATCTTATTACCACCGCGATCTTATTACCACCGCGATCTTATTACCACCGCGATCTTATTACCACCGCGATCTTATTACCATCCAGATTTTATTACCACCGCGATCTTATTACCACCGCGAACTTATTACCACCGCGATCTTATTACCACCGCGATCTTATTACCACCGCGATCTTATTACCACCGCGATCTTATTACCACCGCGATCTTATTACCACCGGGATCTTATTACCACCGGGATCTTATTACCACCGGGATCTTATTACCACCGGGATCTTATTACCACCGGGATCTTATTACCACCGGGATCTTATAACCACCGCGATCTTATTACCACCGCGATCTTATTACCACCGCGATCTTATTACCACCGCGATCTTATTACCACCGCGATCTTATTACCACCGCGATCTTATTACCACCGCGATCTTATTACCACCGCGATCTTATTACCACCGCGATCTTATTACCACCGCGATCTTATTACCACCGCGATCTTATTACGTTTGCTTCCCATTACCATTGCTTCCCACTAGCACCGCGATCTTATTACCACCGCGATCTTATTACCACCGCGATCTTATTACCATCGCGATCTTATTACGTTTGCTTCCCATTACCATTGCTTCCCACTAGCACCGCGATCTTATTACCACCGCGATCTTATTACCACCGCGATCTTATTACCACCGCGATCTTATTACCACCGCCAACCCATTTATAATGAAACGTTAAAACTTATTTAACATTTTTACTTGTGTGACTTTTTCTTTATAAAAGGTGACAGTCGCCTACATTCAGCCTTATCCATCGTCAATCGGTCACTGACACGGGTAACTTTTGGTGGAATAGGAGCCTAAATTCACCAGTTCTCTCCAAGAGGAAAGTGTTCCCAAATTCAACGCGACCTTGAAAACGCAGAATCACAAATAGAATAATTCACCGTACAGAGCGATGCTCTGATTCTGGCATCTGTATTATTCATCGGAAAGTCTGCTTTCATATATATTGCAGACGGGCCATATCAATTTTAAATGGAACGCACATTTATTATAAATACATTTTGCCACAATGTGGATTTAAATTGCTTTTGAAAGAAGCTGCACTGTAGGTTAATCTGGCATGAAGTTGTATAAAAATACTGTGTTGTGGGAATGTCTGCAAGAGGACATTTCAGACAGGGGTTACTTATGGGATTAGGATCAAAGAAGGAATGTGATGAAGCCGTTATAGGGTCAGTCCCATGTAGGGGCAAAGGGACCTAATGTCAGTGACGTGCTTAATGGGTTAAAGTGTCAGTCCCACATAGGAGCAAAGGGACGTAATGACAGGGACGTGTTTAATGGGTTAATGGGTCAGTCCCACGTAGGAGTAAAGCAAATTAATACCAGAGATTACCAATGAATAAAAAATATATTCTATAAAAACAAAATGTATTATATGTTCTATGGGTTCCGTCTGTGTAGATTTAGTATTTATGGCCATAAATTTATGAACATTTATTAACTGAAAAATAAATCTTAGCAAAAAATCGTTATTAAAGGGTCAGTCCCAACACAGCTATTACAGGCATTAGTTAATAGTTTAAATCTAGACCTTTCTAGCTGCCTTAAAGTAGCAATCCATGCAATATCCTACATGTGTTAAATACATCACTTCTTTAGTGTTAGATAAAACCAACTGCAGTACTGTATTATTGTTTTTTTTTTTTAAACTTTTAATGCCATTTTTAAAGCGTTTTAATATGCTGAGCATTGATATCTATAGCAGGCTTTATCCCACCTCCCCCGCAGTGCAAGATATTTGCAACACTTTCCTGTCTGGGATAATTTGTTGCCAATATTCCCAGCAGTTTGAGTTGCAAACTGTAATAGAGGTACAGTATTTATTTATAACAAGCTTTACCAGGAAGTAATAGACAGAGTTTCCTCTCGTTCTCACGTATGTCCTGGGCACAGAGTTATGATGATAAATACATGGTTACAGTAAGTGAGCAGGGTATACATTATATATAAAGACATTGCATGCACAGTTAGAGATAATACATATTATAGGCGTATGTAACAGTTACAGACCAGATTAAACTGTGAGACGGCTTTAGTTTTGAAAGAACTTGGGCCGCGTCCATACTGCGTGCGACCGCGCGAACAACAGGCGGTACCTCCATGAGGGATATGGGAGGTGTTTTCCCTCCAGGGAGACGCGTGATGTCAGAATGGGGGTCTCTGGACCACTGCGCATGCGCTATGAGTTCGGGACGTCATAACGTCATCGCGTTTTTTGCGCGAAGCGGAGCTCTCAGCTGGAATGTAAAAGGACTGCAGGACACATTTGTTTTTACTCCTTGATAAAGTACTTTTGTGCGAAACGCGTAGGTTTACCTCAGTGCATATGTCTCGCCATGAAATCTTTTTTTTGCATTATTTGGACCGTTCTCCCTTTGTTTTTGCTGCGCGCTGCCCCTCTTCTATATCTCCCGCACCTCTATGAGGCAGGCCATAGAGAGCGCGACCGCGCGATGAAGTGCGACAGCACAGCCGCGTTTTCAGCCGACAAAGAAATGTGATTTTGTTGCGCGCCGGCCGAGTCACGCAAGAGGTTAAGCCAATGGGGGTGAATCGCTCACGTGATGTCACAGCCGCGCACCCACTATATCCGAGGCCTTAGACTGGTGGCGAGTCTCCGGTAGGTTGGTCCAGTTTTTGGGCGCACGGTAAGAGGAGGAACGGCCGGATACTTTGCTGAACCTTGGGACCATGAACAGTCTTTTGGAGTCTGATCTCAGATGATAAGTGCTGCATGTGGTTGGGGTGAGGAGCTTGTTCAGATAGATGGGCTTCTTGCCCAGAAAGTATTTGAAGGCAAAACAGGAAAGGTGAACTTTGCACCTAGACTCTAGTGATGATCAATCTAGTTCTTTGAGCATTTCGCAGTGATGTGTGTTGTAGTTGCATTGGAGAAAAATTGAATTGTAGAGGGTATCAAATTTGCTAAGGTGGGTTTGGGGTGCTGTACCATATACTATGTCCCCATAGTCTATAATTGGCATTAGCATCTGCTGTGTGATACGCAACCCAAATGTTAAATGCCCAGATATTTAAAACTAGTGACGGGGGCTAGGATGGTATTAGAGTTGGTTCTCATTTGAAGCTCCGTCATTGGAAGGTTAGAACTGTAGCCTTGGTCCCAATACCCTCGTTACAGTTTTGTCAGGGTTTAAAACGAGTTTGTTATGGGAAATACATTTTTTCAAGTTTCGAAAAATCAGATTCAAGTACATGTTCAAGGTCGGAGAGGTTAGGGCTGTGTGCATACAAGCTTGTGTCATCCGCATACATGTGTATTTAAGCTCCCTTACGAACTGTGGGTAGATCATTGATGAAGACGGAGATGATAAGGGGGGCCCAACATTTTAATAACATATTATTGAAGCATGGGGTCTCCGGAGCTCAACCGCATTAATTTCAGCCTCGCGGGACCCCCGTGCTTCCCGAGTTACAGGCCTGGTACGGGGGTCGGTATCTCCCTGCATGTTTCATTCTCCTGCGTCACGTGACCGGGACATTTAAACATGCAGGAGATACCGGCACCCCATAACTTGGGAAGCAAGGGTACCCGATGCTGAAATGAATGTGGTTCAACTCCGGAGACCCCCTGCTTCAATCTTATGTCATTAAAAAAAACATATAAGCAGGCGATCGCCTGTTAAGAGGTGCGCAGAGAGAGTGACTGATTCTGTTTTCTCTCCCGGCGCGGCTCTTCCAGACTGATGCAGCGAGTAGGATTCACACAGAAGGAGTCCCATTCAGAAGCAGGGACCCCCACTGTGTTAATCCTGATGGGCCATTAGTCCGGCTGCAGGGATTCTGCACGCAGGCGGGTGTCCGGATGCTGCTATCTGCAGTTTCCTGGCCGACCACGCGACCAACCATCTGGCTGCATCTGCAGGAGTGAAACCAGTTTAAAGCGTGTTCCCCTATTCCAGAGCACTGCAGTTTGCTTAACGAGATAACATGATCTTTTTAATCTAGGATTATTGCACCAGTACATTGTCCCAGTTGCATTCCCCTCTGGATCTCATTGCAAACCTTTAGGGGTCACAGCTGCACGCGCCCCCAGCATGGCAGGCACGCGTGTAGCGCCGGTATCAGGCCGTAGCCTCAGCTATAGGTAAAGTAGCAAATCCAAACCCCATACATTAGCTCCACTAAATGAACACTGACTATGTTCCACGTTCCATCATTTCAAAAACAAATGTTTTCCTGGCGTTCTTTTTATGTCGTGTATGTATCCGACGCAGGATCATTACGGTTCAGAGTAATGAGTTTCTGCTTCCCCAACAAACCGCAACAGATGTGAAGCGATATAAGCCTCACTTCTCTGCATTCCCACAGCTTTTCTGGGGAGATGGAGGAGCTCGTTTTACTGCTGCGTCTTGCTGAGCAGAGACATTGTGTCCCGTATCCTGCTAATTAAGCAATAAAGTACCCAGGGCATCTCTCCCTTGTGCTCTGCAATGTGTTCCACGCCTCTTTTGGAAGCAGAAGGGTTAAAATCCCAATCTTTCAAGATAAATCCTTCCTGTTCAATAGGGGGGAGGGTGTGTGTGTGTGTGTGTGTGTGGGGCTCTTTGTGTGTGTGGGGGGGCTCTTTGTATGTGTGGGGGGGGGCTCTGTGTGTGTGTGGGGGGGGGCTGTGTGTGTGTGTGTGTGTGTGTGTGTGTGTGTGTGTGTGTGTGTGTGTGTGTGTGTGTGTGTGTGTGTGTGTAACCCTCCACAGTAAAGCATATAGCTACAGTGTATATATATATATTATTTTTTTTACACACACACTGTATGTATATGTGTACACGTGTATCATATATACATATGTACTGTATGCAGGGGCGTAGCTAAAGTCCGGGGGTCCGTGCTCTTGGGGGGCCTGCTCATGGCCGCCGACAGGGGGGAGAGCCAAGACATTTGTCCCAGTCGCCAAGCTAGCCGCTGGACTACAGAAGTCAGGGGTCCCCTTCCTCCTCCGGGCTCGGTGAGAGCCGCTTGCCAGCAGGCCCACTCCTCAGCTGCCAGAATCCCCCCTCTCCCTCATTGGATAACACGGCAGCATGTAGGGAGGAGCATATGAGGTGACTGGGCGCGGGAATCTCCATTATTCAGCGCCACGTGTGGAACATGGCACGAGCAGTGTTGGGGGCAGCAGATATAAGGTACCAGCTCTTTTACCCCAGCATCCTTCCTGCTCCTCAGGCCCATCCGAACCCACCTCCTCTACAGCCGCTTGGTCGTGTGTGTGTGTGTGGGGGGGGGAGGGGTTATTGTAGTGTGTGTGTGTGTGGGGGGGGGGTTATTGTAGTGTGTGTGTGTGTGGGGGGGGGGTTATTGTTGTGTGTGTGTGTGGGGGGGTAATTGTAGTGTGTGTGGGGGTTATTGTAGTGTGTGTGGGGGGTTATTGTAGTGTGTTTGGGGGGTTATTGTAGCGTGTGCGTGGGGGGTTATTGTAGCGTGTGCGTGGGGGGGGTTATTGTAGCGTGTGCGGGGGGGGGGTTATTGTAGTGTGTGTGGGGGGGGCTATTGTAGTGTGTGTGGGGGGTATTGTAGTGTGTGGGGGTGTTATTGTAGTGTGTGTGTGGGGGAGGTTATTATAGAGTGTGTGTGTGTGGGGGAGGGGGAGGAGGTTAATGTAGTGTGTGTGTGAGGGTATTGTAGTGTGTGTGTGTGGGGAGGTTAAAGTAGTGTGTGTGAGTGTGCGAGCGTGTGTGGGGGAGGTTAATTTAGTGTATGTGTGTGGGGGGGAGGTTAAAGTAGTGTGTGAGCGTGTGAGGGAGGGAGGTTAATGTAGTGTGTGTGTGTGGGGGGGAGGAGGTTAATGTAGTGTGTGTGTGGGGGGGGGGGAGGAGGTTAATGTAGTGTGTGTGTGGGGGGGGGGTTAATGTAGTGTGTGTGTGGGGGGGGAGGTTAATGTAGTGTGTGTGTGTGGGGGGGGAGGTTAAAGTAGTATGTGTGTGTGGGGGGGAGAGGAGGTTAATGTAGTGTGTGTGTGTGTGGGGGAGAGGAGGTTAATGTAGTGTATGTGGGGGGGGGAGGGAGGTTAATGTAGTGTGTGTGTGTGGGGGGGAGAGGAGGTTAATGTAGTGTGTGTGTGTGGGGGGGGGGGAGAGGAGGTTAATGTAGTGTATGTGGGGGGGGGAGGTTAATGTAGCATGTGCGTGGGGGGTTATTGCAGTTATTGGGCGGTTATTCTAATTTGTGTATTGTGTGGGGGGGGAACTGTATCGTGGGGGGGGGGGAGAAGTGTGTGTGTGTGTGTGTGTCAGGGGAGAGGGGGAAATGAATGTGAGTAGGGGAGGATTGAGGGAGCTGGCTTGATTTTGGAGGGTGGGTTACTGAGTGATAGCGGGGGGGGAGAGGAGTGTGAGAGGAAAAAGGGGGGAGTGAGAGGGTGTAAGAGGGGGAAAGAAATACATGAGGAGAGAGCGGTGAATAGAGGAGAGTGAGGTGGTGAGGGGGATGGGGCTCGCGGGGCCGCTGAGAGGGGGATGGGGCTCGCGGGGCCGCTGAGAGGGGGATGGGGCTCGCGGGGCCGCTGAGAGGCTTGGGGGCCCGATGGAGACTCCTGAATCTATGGAATATATTCACTTATAATGGGGCCCAGAAAAATTATTGCCCGGAGGACAGCACCTGTCCGGCTCCGCCGCTGACTGTATGGATACACGCACTGCATGTATATATGTACTGTATGTATATATGTACTGTATGTATATATGTACTGTATGTATATATGAATATATGTCTAAGTCTTAAGTATAAACTGAAGCGTTGATGATAAATTACTATTCTGTATATTTATTCATTTCAAGTCCTGCAAACGTCTGAATTTTTCAGTTTTTTTTTATTTTTTAATTTAGGTTCAGATGCACCCAGAACAGTTCCTCTAGCTGTACGTCCCGCAAAGTGTGTGTGGTGTGTGGTGTGTGGTGTGTGGTGTGTGGTGTGTGGTGTGTGGTGTGTGGTGTGTGGTGTGTGTTCCCATGTCAGAGCGCTCTCTCAGTAATCTCAGCGAGAGCGGCTGTGACAGACACGGGTAGCAGCTGCCATTGCTCAGGATGAGAGAGACAGAATCCCCCCAGCAGCTCACACGTCCCCGCTGCCCCCCCCCAGCAGCTCACACGTCCCCGCTGCCACCCCCAGCAGCTCACACGTCCCCGCTGCCCCCCCAGCAGCTCACACGTCCCCGCTGCCCCCCCCCAGCAGCTCACACGTCCCCGCTGCCCCCCCAGCAGCTCACACGTCCCCGCTGCCCCCCCCCAGCAGCTCACACGTCCCCGCTGCCCCCCCCCAGCAGCTCACACGTCCCCGCTGCCCCCCCCCCCAGCAGCTCACACGTCCCCGCTGCCCCCCCCAGCAGCTCACACGTCCCCGCTGCCCCCCCAGCAGCTCACACGTCCCCGCTGCCCCCCCCAGCAGCTCACACGTCCCCGCTGCCCCCCCCAGCAGCTCACACGTCCCCGCTGCCCCCCCCAGCAGCTCACACGTCCCCGCTGCCCCCCCCCCAGCAGCTCACACGTCCCCGCTGCCCCCCCCAGCAGCTCACACGTCCCCGCTGCCCCCCCCCCAGCAGCTCACACGTCCCCGCTGCCCGATGGCGTCCCTGGTTCCTGTGGCTGATCCTTGTAATAAGTGTGACAGCTGGAGGCTCTGCCTGTCATACGCCCATCACTATGCACCTTAACCCTGGCTGTGCTCAAAGCTGTGACCATGCAGCAAGCTTAAGCCTATAGGGAACCATGTTAAAAATGGTTTTTGAAGCAAAAAGTGGCACTGTGTGCTCATTTGCATGTCATTTCCCAGAATCCCTTGCTGCAGTGGAAGTGCTGTGTGATAATGGTGAAAGGCGGGGTTGCAGACCTGCCTAAGACGTGTAGATGAGCATACAGTTGTATTTACATTTGCATATATACACACACACACATACACACACACACACACACACACACACACACACACACACAATATGGAAATGTTCCCCGTTTAAGAGGATTAAGCAAGCTCTAATCACCGCACAGAGCAAAGCAGCCTCTTCACTGCTCATGGCCCCAAGGTTCAGCAAAGTATCCGGACGCTCCTCCTCCTTTTACCGTGCACCCCAAAACTGGAACAATCTCCCGGAGACTCTCACAGCCGCCACCAGTCTAAGGTCTGTAATACGGTGCGCGTCAATGATAATTGACTGTGGGAGGCTGATGTTGACACAGTCAGGACGCACGCGTGGCTCTGAGCGGTGGTGCGGCAGACCAGAGAAAATACGTGACTCCACGAACCAATCACAACGCGGCCTAACGTTGTGATGTCAAGAGCCACGCGTGACACCGCTGGCAACATACAACCGAAATGTGCACGCCATGTGCACACGCCCACACACGCACCAGCGAGCACTATATTACAGACCTAAGTTATTTCATAACTAAAGCCGTCTCACATTTTAATCTGGTCTGTGACAGTTACATACGCCTATAATATATATTATCTCTTACTGTGCATGCAATGTCTTGTATATAATGTATACCATGTTCACTTATGTAAGGCCTGGGACATAGTTGTTTGTGCCGTGCGGAGGCGCGCTGAGGCTGAGGGAAAGCGGTGCTTTCCCTGGCCTTACACAGCGCGCCGTCCGTGGGCGTGTCGGGGGGCGGGCCGGTGACGTCACGGAGCTGGTTCGCCCTCATTGGGCGAACCGCTCACGTGACCGGCCCTGCACTCTGGCGAGCGCCAAATTTAAAAACTCCGTCAGAGACGCTTCCCCAAGCGTGCGGACGCGTGCGCGAGCCCCTGCTAAAGCCTCTCTCATTGCGGCTGCAGGGGCTCAGTGCCGAGCAGCAGCACGCCTCAGCACGGGTCAGCGCATAAGCGCTGACCATGCCCGAGGCCTAACTGTATTTGTAACCATGTATTATCTGTCATCATAACTCTGTGCCCAGGACACACGTGAGAACGAGAGGAAACTCAGTGTATTACTTCCTGGTAAAGCATGTTATACATAAATAAGCCTATGTAGTGTTAATATTAATACTCCTTAGTACTGTATAGCACTTTACAGAGGAGAGGGGGGATGGGAGACTGACAATCTTAAGCACGCAAACGGCGGCGCTGTATAATGATACAGAGTATCTCCATACACTGATAATAAACATACCCTGCTGTATAATGATGCGGAGTATCTCTATTCACTGATAATGAATACACCCTGCCGTATAATGATGCTTAGTATAGCTATACACTGATGATGCACACGCTGCACTGTATAATGATGCCAAGAATCTCTTTATACGAGTACATCTATACATGATAATGAATACAATGATGCGGAGTACTATATCTCTATACACTTCTAGCACACTGAAACAAGCATGCCGTGCTGTATAATGATGCTGAGTATCTCTATACACTTCTAGCTCACTGAAACAAGCATGCCGTGCTGTATAATGATGCTGAGTATCTCTATACACTTCTAGCACACTGAAACAAGCATGCCGTGCTGTATAATGATGCTGAGTATCTCTATACACTTCTAGCACACTGAAACAAGCATGCCGTGCTGTATAATGATGCCGAGTATCTCTATACACTTCTAGCACACTGAAAACAAGCATGCCGTGCTGTATAATGATGCTGAGTATCTCTATACACTTCTAGCACACTGAAAAGAAGCATGCCGTGCTGTATAATTATGCTGAGTATCTCTATACACTTCTAGCACACTGAAAAGAAGCATGCCGGGCTGTATAATGATGCTGAGTATCTCTATACACTTCTAGCACACTGAAAAGAAGCATGCCGTGCTGTATAATGATGCTGAGTATCTCTATACACTTCTAGCACACAGAAAAGAAGCATGCCGTGCTGTATAATGATGCTGAGTATCTCTATACACTTCTAGCACACAGAAAAGAAGCATGCCGTGCTGTATAATGATGCTGAGTATCTCTATACACTTCTAGCACACTGAAAAGAAGCATGCCGGGCTGTATAATGATGCTGAGTATCTCTATACACTTCTAGCACACAGAAAAGAAGCATGCCGTGCTGTATAATGATTCCCATAATCTTTATACACTTCCACAAGCTAAAGAGCAGTTTTTCTATATTGATGTTTTTCCATCAATATTTCTTCCAGATAGAAAAACGCTGCAGGGTTTCAAAGGGGTTTCTAAGTGTAATCAGCATGAAAGGAAAAATATTTAACTATACAGTGTGTGTGTGTGTGTGTGCGTATATGTGTGTGTGTGCATATGTATGTATATGTAGTAAACCTACCCAGCCTAGAAATATTGCAAAGAAAGTATAAACCAACCACACACTGATGATACCCATCAAGGCTGAAACATGCCTGCGAGTGGTTTGACTTGCTTTGCTAGTCCCATGCTGTGTTTAAAAGCTGTGTGAACGGCGATGCATTTGCTTAAATGGGCTCCATGTGAATGTATATTCCAGGCAAAAGGTGACACATGGTGTGCTGATTTGCATGTCATTTCCCAGAATCCCTTGCTGCAGTGGGATAATGGCTGAAAGGCAAAGTTGCAGACCTGTCTAAGACATGTGAATGTGCTCACAAGTGATATTCTTTTTTGGCTATATGCTAACAGTGGAGGTTTTCTGTCACCTTTTTCTCCCACCATAAAAAAAAATGTTATATATAAACACGCGTGCGCGCGCGCGCGCACACACACACACACACACACACACACACACACACACACACACACACACACACACACACACACACACACACACACACACAGATCTAGTGCGTGTATGTAAGAACTGCAAAGCAATACTCTGTTGGCAGAGATGGGGTTACAGTAATCACGTCATTCCTTGCCAGCCAGCACAGAGTAGCGTCCCAGCTCAGAGTCACGCCAACCTCTGATCTCTACCCTGCCAACATTGCCAATCCGGACAACAGGACTGAGTCAGGAGGCAGGGCATGGGAATCAGGCTCACGCAGCATGGAAAGTGCTCTCCTCTCCCCCCCAAACACCGCTCGTTACACAGGACTCTGCATGGAAAGTGCTCTCCTCTCCCCCCCAAACACCGCTCGTTACACAGGACTCTGCATGGAAAGTGCTCCTCTCCCCCCCCCAAACACCGCTCGTTACACAGGACTCTGCATGGAAAGTGCTCTCCTCTCCCCCCCAAACACCGCTCGTTACACAGGACTCTGCATGGAAAGTGCTCTCCTCTCCCCCCCAAACACCGCTCGTTACACAGGACTCTGCATGGAAAGTGCTCTCCTCTCCCCCCCAAACACCGCTCGTTACACAGGACTCTGCATGGAAAGTGCTCTCCTCTCCCCCCCAAACACCGCTCGTTACACAGGACTCTGCATGGAAAGTGCTCTCCTCTCCCCCCCAAACACCGCTCGTTACACAGGACTCTGCATGGAAAGTGCTCCTCTCCCCCCCCCAAACACCGCTCGTTACACAGGACTCTGCATGGAAAGTGCTCTCCTCTCCCCCACAAAACACCGATCGTTACACAGGACTCTGCATGGAAAGTGCTCTCCTCTCCCCCCCAAACACCGCTCGTTACACAGGACTCTGCATGGAAAGTGCTTTCCTCTCCCCCCCAAACACCGCGCGTTACACAGGACTCTGCATGGAAAGTGCTCTCCTCTCCCCCCCAAACACCGCGCGTTACACAGGACTCTGCATGGAAAGTGCTCTCCTCTCCCCCCAAACACCGCGCGTTACACAGGACTCTGCATGGAAAGTGCTTTCCTCCCCCCCCCCAAACACCGCTCGTTATCTGACCTGTAGAACAAGGTCACGGGTCTGGCTATTTCCTGACAGTCATCTATAGCTTCCTACCCATTATATGGCATGGACTCAGACCCGCTCTCTGCACATTACACCGCTTGTACAGCTAACCCTACAACATGGAAGTGGACCCATTGAGAGACCGTTTCTGCGACTCAGTCTAAGCTTGGTCACTGATTGTGCATTGTGGTAGTTACAATACAACAGCTGTGAGTAGGTGCCGAGTCTCCCCGTAACTCACTCAGTTATCTCCTCTGTCACCGTATGTTCCACTTGTAAACGGGAGTTGACCTCGATGAAGTAATGCTTGCCATGTTTATCCAGCAGGAACTCGACCGTGCCGGCGTTTTCATAGCCCACCTGCGGAGTAAAGCAGGGAGACAGGAAGTGAGGCGCGGGAAGAGACAGGAAGTGAGGAGCGGAAAGAGACAGGAAGTGAGGAGCGGAAAGAGACAGGAAGTGAGGAGCGGGAAGAGACGGGAAGTGAGGAGCGGGAAGAGACGGGAAGTGAGGAGCGGGAAGAGACGGGAAGTGAGGAGCGGGAAGAGACGGGAAGTGAGGAGCGGGAAGAGACGGGAAGTGAGGAGCGGGGAGAGACGGGAAGTGAGGAGCGGGGAGAGACGGGAAGTGAGGAGCGGGAAGAGACGGGAAGTGAGGAGCGGGAAGAGACGGGAAGTGAGGAGCGGGAAGAGACGGGAAGTGAGGAGCGGGAAGAGACGGGAAGTGAGGAGCGGGAAGAGACAGGAAGTGAGGAGCGGGAAGAGACAGGAAGTGAGGAGCGGGAAGAGACAGGAAGTGAGGAGCGGGAAGAGACAGGAAGTGAGGAGCGGATAGAGACAGGAAGTGAGGAGCGGGAAGAGACAGGAAGTGAGGAGCGGATAGAGACAGGAAGTGAGGAGCGGATAGAGACAGGAAGTGAGGAGCGGATAGAGACAGGAAGTGAGGAGCGGAAAGAGACAGGAAGTGAGGAGCGGAAAGAGACAGGAAGTGAGGAGCGGAAAGAGACAGGAAGTGAGGAGCGGAAAGAGACAGGAAGTGAGGAGCAGGAAGAGGCAGGAAGTGAGGAGCGGGAAGAGACAGGAAGTGAAGAGCAGATTGACCCTCTTCTCAAGTTCGTACCCAAAAAGAAATGGATCAGAGATGAGAACCACTTGGCCCACCCAGGCTGCCAGTTCTCCTACCCGCTGTGAGACATTTATAAAATCCTACGGATCCAATCATATATAGAATCCCATTGTGTCTACCCCAAGCATTTTTGTTTATTCCCATCCAATATTAACATCTACCATTTCTTTTGGGAGACATTTCTACAAATCCCCCACCCTTTCCGTTAAATCTTTATTTTTAACCAAAAATGTTTTTATTGAGTGCATGGTACAATCATGACAGTATCTACCAACCCAATGTCGTACATAAAGGTACCCATGTCAACCCGTTTGTTGTGAGTAACCATAACTGACATACTGGGGAGACTTACAGACGAACCAGACAGCAGGGAAGGATACAGCAGGGAAGGGGGAGGGAGGGGAGGGAGGATGGGGGAGGGAGGGAGGGAGGATGGGGGAGGGAGGATGGGGGAGGGAGGGGGGGGGGCAGTCACAGAGAATTTCAGATCTTCAGGTGTGTACCGGGGGAGCGCGGCTTTGCTGCGCCCAGGGATCGGTCTTGGCCTACGGTTCCCGATCGTCTTCTGACGGTCACGCCATGCAATGACTAGTCATCCTGCAACTTATTCTGTCTGTCCAACCCTCCAGTCCTCCAGTCCTGCTTAGTTGCCCCATATACGTCATTCTACTGTCTCCACACATCAGAGGAGAACGCGTTGATGACTATTAAAGCAATATATTGGAGGCACTGATTCCTGGGATATTGATTTGGGCTAACCAAGACGCCCAAACTTTTAGGAAATTTGTGCCAGTGTCGTTAACCAGACTCGTTAACTGTTCCATCCGGCAAACATACCAGATTCTATTCCTGATTTGTGGGATATTGGGTATATTAACATCTACCATTTCTTTTGGGAGACATTTCTACAAATCCCCCACCCTTTCCGTTAAGTCTTTATCACATCTCCCTGGAGCTTCCCTCTTGTACGATGTTGAAACTTTCAATATTTGGACGTTTCTGTCTCCTCCCCACCCTCCTCCCCCCTTCCTAAACGACTCTCCCCGCCTCCTCCCCCTTCCCAAACGACTCTCCTCTGCCTCCTCCTCCCTTCTCAAACGCCTCTCCCCTCTCTCCCGCCTTCTCCCCCCGTCCCAAACTCCTCTCCCGCCTCCTCCCCCCTTCCCAAACTGTTCACCCCACCTCCTCCCCTCTTCCCAAACGCCTGTCCCCCGCCTCCTCCCTCTTCCCAAACGCCTCTCCCCCTTCCCAAACGACTCTCCTCCGCCTCCTCCCCCTTCTGAAACACCTCTCCCCCTTCCCAAACGACTCTCCTCCGCCTCCTCCCCCTTCTCAAACACCTCTCCCGCCTCCTCCCCCCTTCCCAAACGCCTCTCCCCTGCCTCCTCCCCCCTTCCCAAACGCCTCTCCCCTGCCTCCTTCCCCCTTCCCAAACACCTCTCCCCTGCCTCCTCCCCCCTTCCCAAACACCTCTCCCCTGCCTCCTCCCCTCTTCCCAAACGCCTCCTCTCCCCCTGCTGTACTGTACATACAGTGTGCTGCAGGCTTAATACCTAACTCATGATGACTAGAAAGCCAGACTACAGCCCAAACATTTGAAGTACTCTCCCTGTTTATTTATTTCTCTAACACATGATTTATCGCTTATTAAAATTAATTTTAAAAGCACATTGAAGTTCCGGACATTTAAATGAACTAGAATAGGAAGTCTCCATGATGACACCACATTTGGTACGCGATGCAGGACTTTCACCTGTCCCCAGGTGACAGGAAGATCCGATGTCAACAAATGATCTTCTATCACTGCGGACACATCCCTACTTAGGCTGAAATGAGCTTAATAGTCCCTATAACTGGGCTCTATAACTCATCCTATTATTCAATATAACACCGTCCTATAACTACTCCCCATATACCCTCAAACTGCTTCATGATCCTCATCCCTAAAACGCCTATTACCCCGTATAACCTGTAAGAAATCCTATTAGCCGCGAGTGCTGAAATATATGAAACTCGGAAGAAATAGATTTAACATAACCCCTCCCTATAACCCCCTGCTGTTTCTATATATAACCCCTCCTATTGCTATATATAACCCCTCTCTATAACTCCTCCTATTACCCCAAATAACCGCTCCATATAACTCCTATTACACCATATAGCTTCTCCCTATAACTCATCCTATTGCCCACAAAACAGCACCTTATAACTCCAAATATTTTTTAAATAACCCCTCACTATAACTCCTCCTATTGCCCTATATAAATTATCCCTATAATTCCTCCTATTACCCCATATAACCTCTCCCTATTGCCCCCATATACCCGCTCCCTATGACTCTTCCTATTACCCCATATAACCCCTCCCTATAACTCCTCCTATTACCCCTATATAACCTCTCCCTATAACTCCTCCTATTGCCCCATATAACCGCTCCCTATAACTCCTATTATCCCATATAACCTCTCCCTATAACTCCTCCTATTACCCCATATAACTGCTCCCTATAACTCCTCCTATTACCCCATATAACCCCTCCCTATAACTCCTCCTATTACCCCATATAACTGCTCCCTATAACTCCTCCTATTACCCCATATAACCGCTCCCTATAACCCCATATAACCGCTCCCTATAACCCCATATAACCGCTCCCTATAACTCCTATTACCCCATATAATCCCTCCCTGTAACTCCTCCTATTACCCCATATAACCGCTCTCTATAACTCCTCCTATTACCCCATATAACCCCTCCTATTACCCCATATAACCGCTCCCTATAACTCCTCCAGGATGGGCTGTAGGTGAGCTCCTGCAGGGGAGCCAGGATGGCCTTAGACCCAGGGGTTGGTGGCTGTGAGTTGGAGATGGAAGTAGGCGAGACCGCAGGCTGCAGCAGTGGTGTAGGCCTTGGTGAGGCTGAATGCAAGGTACAGGAGAGTTTGGAGAGAAAGGAAAGGGCAGAACAGAATCTGCTTAAGAAAGAAGAGAAACGAGCTTTATTGAAAAAGTATAACAGGAAGGTAGAAGAATTGGAAATAGAAAATATTAAATTAAAGAGAGGTCGTGGTCGTGAGGTAGACACGCGCAAGAAGCAAATAAATCATCTGCATGTTGAATTAACCCGGTTGGAGGTTGAGATTGCTAAAATAACAGGGGTTCCAGTCAGACAGAAATGTTCCCTTTTAAAAACTATTGAAATGCTAACCCACAGTGCTGAACATGGTGCTGAGAAGGGCGCTGAGCGGGGCGCAGAGCAAAATGCTGAGCAGGGTGCAGAGCAAAGTGCAGAACAAGGCGTAGATTCAGATTGTGGAAACGGAAGCCAAAACCCCATTAAATGCTCACAAGAAAAGATAAGTTTGGTGACGCCTACAAGAAGTGGGAGAGAAACTAGATCACAGAACAAGTCTGCAAAGTCTAAAGATAAAACAGAGAACTTATCCCAGGAAAATTCTGATTCAGATCCTGACAGTTTAATTCCACCAACTGCCAAGAAAACCCCAAAGGGTAAAGTTGCAAAAAAAAAAAAAAAGAAAGCAAAGGACCGGAAGCTAAAGGTTTCCACAGGAGAAGGTAACAGCCCTGTAATAGGGTCCAAAGACTTCAGGGAAGGGGACTCACCTCAGGATGTATCAGACTGTGAGCAAGGATCTGTTCCAGAGCTTCCAGCATCCCAGGGGTTAATAGCAGAAGCGGCAGAAGATCTGATTAAAAGACCATTGCATGCAAAGAAAGCAGCAGACACCTGTGATGTTGGGTTATCTCAGACTCCCACGCTGGGAGAAGTTAAAGAAATTACAAAGAAATCTGGAGAGCAGCAAAGCAAGAACCTAGAAACTCTGAGAGGAGATCAGCTGGAAATGGAGTTTGTGCCTGAGAGCAGTGGGCCAGAGAACCCATGCTCACCTGGACTTACAGAACCACACCCATGCTTATTAGCTGGTCCTGGGATTCAGAACTCTGAGAGAGGAGAACAGCAGGTGGTAATTAGCAGCAATGGCGACAGCATTAACCCTGTAATGCCTGGGAGTGAAGTTAAGGTTGTAGAGACTGAAAGTGCTGCTTCTATCCAAACAGTTCCTGATGGAGTGGCCCAATCAGAAGATGGGGTAAAGCAAAGTAATGGCATCAAGGTAACCCCAGTTCACACAGCACCCCCTTCAACCTGGCGTGGGAGATCCTTTGTGAGCGCTGTGACCAGAAATGCACAACCTTTAAAAAGGAGGAACGTGGTAAAGTTGAGATATAAGGGTGCAGAGGAAATGAAGCCTGATAGGATTTTTGTAGGAAAACATCTATTGAAAGAATCTTTGGGCTTCAGTGCAGATGACATTTATGCCCTTATCCATGTTCCAGGTTCATGCGAATACGATGTCAGCTTTAAGAGACCTCAGGCTCTGGATTACTTTTGGACAAAATGTGAGAGTCTTAAAAATTCAGAATTATGGAAGTCCTTTGCAGCTATTCCTGTGCCCAAACCGGAAACAAAGTCGGTGACAATTCTCTTCACACATGAATCAGTCCCAATATCAGATATTCTGATATGGCTTGGCAGACAATGCGAAGTACTGGCTCCACCTACAAGAATTATGGACTCAGAAGAAATTTGGGTTAGAGGTTGGAAGGTGCAAGTCAGACTTTGGCAACATGGCAATGTTACAAAGCATTTGCCCAACTCCTTCTTCATAGGAAGAGAAAAAGGAAATTGTTTTTACTATGGGCAGCCAACCTTGTGCCATAGATGTGGTTCAGCCAGATATTTAAGCATGTCTTGTGATGTTCTAAAATGCAATTTGTGCCACTCCTTGGGCCACGAGAGGGCAAGTTGTACAAACATCAGATGTAATTTATGCGATAAATTTGGACATTCATACACGAATTGCGCAGAAGCCTGGCATAATATTTCAAAAGTATGGGAGCAGGAAGTGGACTTCGAAGACAATGAAGCACTTTATGACCGGGCCCTGAAAGTCGCAGACAGAATATGTCTGGATCCGCCTGCAGATGGGGTTGGTCTGGTTCAGCCTAGGGATGGCGCTTGCTTAGATCCTCCTGGGGACGGAGCTTGTCCTGGACCACCTGTGGATGCAGTTTGCCCAGATACTCTTACAGAAAAAACAATTATTGTGAGTGTAAACAAGGCCCAGGAAATTTCAGAAGACCCCTTAGAAGGAACCTCCCCCAGATCTACTCCCAGCAGGGGAACAATCTGGGGAATCAGATGATTCTACTTTGATGGAAACCCAAGTGAGGGAAAATAATAATAAAGAAAAAGAAAGTGAGCAGATTTGGGCACAGGGAAAAAAGAAAAGGAAAAAGAGCATGGTAAAAAAACTTGGAGGGACTCTTCGACGTCCTGCAGGTCCCGCTGGTAAAGTTCCTCAGGTAGCTATGAAAAACCGTTTTTCTGCTCTCAGAAAGGATTGGGGGTCAAGAGCTGAGGACTCCGACGATGTAGAGGAACTTTCCTTATCTGAAGAGGAACATACTATGGATGTTTCCAGAGAGACAGACTCGGACATAATCCCACCTTCAGTGACCGTCAAGAGGTTTGGGTCATTGGGGGATAATGTGGGGGGAAAGAAAAAGTAGTACCGTGTGGTTGTTTTTTTTTTTTTTTTTTGGGGGGGGGGGCTTAATGTTTGTTCATTAATCCTTTAAAGGTAGCAGCTATTAATGTTATAGTTAAGGCTTTTATTTAGTTTCAATTAAAATGTGTATAAAAGGAATGTGAAGTTGCTGTTGAGGAGTAAGGTGGATCAAATGCTGAGTTAATATTGATATAATATAAGTTTGTACATAATGAGCAGTTTTTTTTGTTTGAAATGTTTTTCTATGGAATGGAATGTTGGAAATTTTTTCCAATAAAAAGAGTTCCTCCTATTTCCCCATATAACCGCTCCCTATTACCCCATATAACCCCTCCCTATAACCCCTCCTATTACCCCATGTAACCTCTCCCTATAACTCCTCCTATTACCCTATATAACCGCTCCCTATAACTCCTCCTATTACCCCATATAACCGCTCCCTATAACTCCTCCTATTACCCCATATAACCGCTCCCTGTAACTCCTCCTATTACCCCATATAACCTCTCCCTATAACTCCTCCTATTACCCCATATAACCTCTCCCTGTAACTCCTCCTATTACCCCATATACCCCTTCCCTATAACTCCTCCAGGATGGGCTGCAGGTGAGCTCCTGCAGGGGAGCCAGGATGGCCTTAGACCCAGGGGTTGGTGGCTGTGTGTTGGAGATGGAAGTAGGAGAGGCCGCAGGCTGCAGCAGTGGTGTAGGCCTTGGTGAGGCTGAATGCAAGGTACAGGAGAGTTTGGAGAGAAAGGAAAGAGCAGAACAGAATCTGCTTAAGAAAGAAAAGAACCAAGCTTTATTGCAGAGGTATAACAGTAAGAAGGCTGAGTTAGAGGAAGAAAACATTGAGTTAAGGAAATGTCGTGGTTCTGAGAGAGATGTGCACAAGAAGCAAATACAGCGTCTGCATGTTGAAGTAACCCAACTGGGGGGTGAGATTGCTAAAATTGCAGGGGTTTCAGTCAAACAGAAACGTTCCCTTTCAAAAATAATTGAAATGCTATCCCACAGTGCTGAGCAGGGCGCAGAGCAAGGCGCAGAGCTTTCTACAGGTGAAGGTAACAGCCCTGAAACAGGGTTCAGAGAAGGGGACTCACCTCAGGGTGTATCAGGCTGTGAGCATGGATCTGTTCCAGAGCTTCCAGCATCCCAGGGGTTAATGGCAGAAGCAACAGAAGATGTGGTAAAAAGCCCATTACATGGAAAGAAAGCTGCAGACACCTGTGAGGTTAGGTTACCTCAGACTCCCACCCTGGGAGAAGTTGCAGAGATTACAGGGAATGGAGACCAGCAAAGTAAAAACCTTGAATGCCTGAGTGGTGATCAGGAGCAGCTGGAAATGGAGTTTGTGCCTGAGAGCAGTGAGCCAGAGAAACCATGCTCACCTGGACTTACAGAACCATCCCCCTGCTTATTAGCAGGTCCTGTGATTCAGAACTCTGAGAAGGGAGAACAGCAGGTGGTAATTAGCAGCAATGGAGACAGCATTAACCCTGTAGTGCCTGGGAGTGAAATTAAGGTTGTGGAGACTGAAAGTGCTGCTCCTATTCAAACAGTTCCTGATAGAGTGGCCCAAACGGAAGATGGGGTAATGCAAAGGAATGGCATTAATGTAACCCCAGTTCACACAGCACCCCCTTCAGCCTGGAGTGGGAGATCCTTTGCGAGCGCTGTGACCAGAAATGCACAACCTTTGAAAAGGAGGAATGTGGTCATGTTGAGATATAAGGGCGCAGAGGAGATGAAGACTGACAGGATTTTTGTAGGGAGACACCTATTAAAAGAATCCCTGGGCTTCCATGCAGAAGAAATTTATGCACTTATCCATATTCCTGGTTCCCGTGAGTACGATGTTAGTTTTAAGAGACCTCAGGCTTTGGATCATTTCTGGATAAGATATGAGAGTCTTAAAGACACGGAATTGTGGAAGCCCTTTGCGGCCATTCCTGTGACTAAATCGGAAACAAAGTCTGTAACAATTCTCTTCAGACATGAATCAGTCCCAATATCAGATATTCTGGTATGGCTTGGCAGACAATGTGACATACTGGCTCCACCTACGAGAATTATGGACGCAGAAGAAATTTGGATTGGAGGTTGGAAGATACAAGTCAGACTTTGGCGACATGGCAATGTCACAAGGCATCTGCCCAATTCTTTCTTTATTGGGAGAGAGAGAGGAAACTGCTTTTACTTTGGTCAGCCAACCTTGTGCCATAGATGTGGTTCAAACAGACATCTAAGCATGTCTTGTGATGTTCTAAAATGTAACTTGTGCCAGTCCTTGGGCCACGAGAGGGCAAACTGTACAATGATCAAATGTAACTTATGCGATACATTTGGACATTCCTATACAAATTGCACAGAAGCATGGCATAATATTTCAAAAGTATGGGAGCAGGAAGTGGACTTTGAAGATAATGAAGAACTTTATGACCGTGCCTTGAAAGTTGCAAACAGAATGTGTTCAGATCCTCCTGCAGACGGGGTTGTTCCGGTTCGGCCTAGGGATGGCGCCTGCCTTGATCCTCCTGGGGACAGAGCTTGTCCTGAACCGCCTGTGGATGCAGTTTGCCCAGATACACTTACAGAAGGAACAATTATTGAGAGTGTAAACGGGACCCAAGGAATGCCAGAAGAACCCTTAGAGGGAACCTCCTCAAATTTACACCCAGCAGGGGAACAATCTGGGGAATCAGAGGATTCTACTATGATGGAAACCCAAGTGAGGGCACATGGAAAAAAGAAAATGAAGAAGAGCACGGTAAAAAGACTTGGAGGGACTCTTCGACGTTCTGCAGGTCCCACTGGTAAAGTTCCTCAGGTAACTACAAAGAACCGTTTTTCTGCTCTTCGGAAGAATTGGGGGTCAAGAGCTGAGGATTCTAACGATGTACAGTAACTTTCCTTATCAGAAGAGGAACATAATATGGACGTTTCCAGAGAGACAGACTCGGGCACGACCCCACCTTCAGTGACCATTAAGAGGTTTGGGTCAATGGGGGATAATGTGGGGAAAAAGAAAAAAAAGAAAAAAAAGTAATGTTGCACCCTTTTTTTTTTGGTAAAAAATATCTGTTTCCATAAGTGATCCCTTAAAGGTAATAACTGTTAATGTGGCAAGTATAAAATCATGGAAAGCCCGAACTTTAGCTTACAGCGTATTAAAACATAGTGATGCAAATATCATTTTCTTACAGGAAACAAGATTAAATACAAAAAATGATATTTACAAAGCCAAGCAAGACTGGCAGGCAGGGCCCTCATTTTGGTCCATGGGAGTTGCACCTTATGAAGGCGTAGCGATTTTATTTAAAGAGGTTGAGATGAGATGCCATAAACTGTTAGAAATTCAGGAAGGGCGATGCTTACTTCTAGATGTTACTGTGAATAAGTTAGACTTCCGTTTGATTAACATCTATGGACCACAAACAATGAAGGACCGTAAGGAATTATTTAGCAAGATAAGACCATTTCTGTTTACTTCCAAAATGGTCATTTTTTGTGGTGATTTTAATAATATCTCTAGACTTAAAGATCGAGGTAAAATCTATGATAGTCTAAATTATGATAGTAATTTCCTAAATAACCTGTGCAGGCAAGCGGATTTAGAAGATATTCATATTAAACATAATACTGAAGCATCTGGGTTTACTTACTATAAGGGCCAAAGTAAGAGCAGAATTGACCGTGTATATATTAAAAAAAATATGGTATCTTCAGGAATTAATTTAATTCCGGTTGAATTTTCAGACCATTTAATGTTATCATTCATCCTGAATATCAATGATACCTTGAGGATGGGTAAGGGCAGTTGGAAATTAAACATCTCTACTTTTGAACATAGTGAGACACAAGACCTATTTAGAATGTTTTATGAGGACCAGAGGTCATTACAAGGACTTTATGAAGATTTGGCAGATTGGTGGGAGGGAACAAAACGGAATATAGTCTCGTTTGTAAGGAAACTAGCAAACAGGAAAAGTCAAAATAATTATAAAAAATATCAACTCTTAAGAGGTAAATTATGCCGGCTTTATTCACAGTTGAATGAGGGTAAATTAATAGATCAGGGAGACATAAAGATTGTTAAAGATAAAATGAAACAACTTCAATATGATAGATATGTATCACTAATAAAGGAGCGAGATTTTGGCTCACACAAATCTTATATTTCACCAGATCCCTTTCTTAGCTGTAAAGGAGCGGTGGGAAAAAAACTAATCTATGGGCTTTATGACTCTGGTGGTAATTATAGAACCAAGAGTAAGGATATTTTGGATATAGTTAGTAATTTCTATGCAGATTTATTTAAGGACAGCTATAGGGAGCAAAAGGAAATTGATAGTTATATTAATACATTGGTTATTCCTAAATTAACAAAGGTAGAAGAAACAAACCTGACAATGGAAGTACTAGATAGTGAGGTCAGGGATGTAATAAATGGGTTACAGAAGAATAAAACCCCAGGGACAGACGGCTTAACAGCAGAATTTTTTTAATTGTTTAGTGATTTGTTAGTTCCTGATTTGACTAAAGTCTTTAACATAATGTTGCAGGAAGGTAAGATACCCGGGTCCATGTGCAAGTCTCTTCTGATTCTGTTACATAAAAAGAATGATCCAGCAGATATAAAGAACTGGAGACCAATTTCTTTATTGAACACAGATAGGAAAATCTTAGCCAGAATTTTGTTTAATAGATTGAGAGAGGTATCTGGGAAACTAATTTGTAAGGCTCAGTATTGTGGCATTAAAGGACATAATATCACAAACGCAGTCATACACGTAAGAGAGATTTTTGAGGTTTGTAAAGCTCATAAATTAGAGAAATATGTTTTGTGCTTAGATCAAACTAAGGCATTTGACAGAGTAAATCACGTCTATCTCTGGGAAGTCTTATCCGCGTATGGTATTCCCAATTCCTTCATAGGATGGATATCCTTGTTATATAAAGATGCAGTAGGATGTCCACAAATAAATGGCTGGATAGGGAAAGAATTGAGCGTTAAGTCAGGGGTACGTCAAGGATGTCCTTTGAGTCCTCTTCTGTACGTTTATGCAGTAGATCCATTTTTAAGGAAATTGGAATCAAATAATCTTATTGATGGGGTTGAAATAGCAAAAAATCGGTACTTGAAATGTATTGCGTATGCAGATGATATTTCCATTGTCGTGTCGGGAAAAGAAGCTGCGGAAGAGACTTTTAAAAATATTAGAGATTTTTCAAGTGCTTCCAATTCTAAAGTTAACGTAGAAAAGAGTAGCGCGATTTGGCTAAGTCAGGAAACACCGGGTTTTACACTTCCAGGAACGATTCCAATAAGTGACGGTCCAATAAAAATTCTGGGCGTAAAGTTTGGGAAGGAACAGTCAGAAATGCTAAATTGGAAAGAGAAGATAGAAATAGGTGAGGAGAAAATTAAGAAATGGAAGAATTGGAAGCTGTCTTTAGGGGAAAGATTGGCAATAATTAAAACTTTCTTAGTACCAATTTTTGTTTATATCAGTTATATTTTTCCAATACCAGAAAATCTGAATACTAGAATTTTTAATCTGTTTTTCCAGATGTTATGGGGAAATCGACTAAATTTGATCAAAAGGAATACAACATACTTAGATCAGAAGAAGGGAGGTTTAAAAATGTTAAACCCTGTGGTGTTTTTTAATGTTATTTTTCTGAAATATAATTTTGCCCATATTATGCAGAAAAATGATCTGGTCTGGCCAATGTGCTTTTGGAAATGGGTTAGTCCTTATGTATTGGCGTGGGAGTATGGGGGACAAGTCAAAACTATGAGAGTGAAATCTGGCTATACCCCGGAGTATGTGGCCCAAAGTGTCAGACTTTTAAGAAGGTGGAAAATAAGCAGTAGGGAGATAGAAAGGTGTTCTAGGAAACACATTTATGAGAACATTATTGAGAAATGCTTTTCTTCCCCGTTAAACCTGAGAGATTGTGCGGGGGAAGATTTGAGTAAAGCATTAAAAAATTTGAATAGCATGAGAATTCCACCAAAATATAAGGATATTACCTGGTTGGCCTTTCATGGCAAATTATATGTACAAAGTAATATTAAACATATGAATGTATCAGACAGAATGTGTCCTAGAAATTCATGTAATAATGAGGTAGAAACAATGGATCATTTTGTGTTACAGTGTCCCTTTAGCAAAGCGATTTGGGAAAGAACGGCTTGTTTTTTTAAGACACCAATTTTGGGGAAACTTACATATTCAGAATGTATCTATGGAATTTTTAAGAATAAACATAAGTATAATGAAGGTACAATTTTCCTGATAATAGCAATTGTTAAGTATAATTTGTGGATGGCTAGGTGCCAGGTTTCAATCAAAAATGTGTACATTTCTGAGGATAAAGTTTTTGAGGACATTATAAAAGCCGTAAGAAGAGTTAAGGAAAATGAGAAATTGCTTTTAGAAAAGAAAGTTTGGAACAAATGCTGGATTAATATTTGTATAATGTAAGTCCGTCCATATTGTGCAGTTTTTGGTTTGTAAAGTGATTTGTGAAATGTAATGTTGGAAAAAAAATTTCAATAAAAAGAGTTCCTCCTATTACCCCATATAACCTCTCCCTATAACTCCTCCTATTACCCCATATAACCTCTCCCTATAACTCCTCCTATTACCCAATATAACCGCTCCCTGTAACTCCTCCTATTACCCCATATAACCGCTCCCTGTAACTCCTCCTATTACCCAATATAACTGCTCCCTGTAACTCCTCCTATTACCCAATATAACCGCTCCCTGTAACTCCTCCTATTAACCCATATAACCGCTCCCTATAACTCCTCCTATTACCCCATATAACCGCTCCCTGTAACTCCTCCTATTATCCCATATAACCGCTCCCTGTAACTCCTCCTATTACCCCATATAACCGCTCCCTGTAACTCCTCCTATTACCCAATATAACCGCTCCCTGTAACTCCTCCTATTAACCCATATAACCGCTCCCTATAACTCCTCCTATTACCCCATATAACCGCTCCTTATAACTCCTCCTATTACTCCATATAACCTCCCCCTATAACTCCTCCTATTACCCCATATAACCTCTCCCTATAACTCCTCCTATTACCCCATATAACCTCTCCCTATAACTCCTCCTATTACCCCATATAACCGCTCCCTATAACTCCTCCTATTACCCCATATAACCTCTCCCTATAACTCCTCCTATTACCCCATATAACCGCTCCCTATAACTCCTCCTATTACCCCATATAACCCCTCCCTATAACTCCTCCTATTACCCCATATAACCTCTCCCTATAACTCCTCCTATTACCCCATATAACCGCTCCCTATAACTCCTCCTATTACCCCATATAACCGCTCCCTATAACTCCTCCTATTACCCCATATAACCGCTCCCTATAACTCCTATTACCCCATATAACCGCTCCCTATAACTCCTCCTATTACCCCATATAACCTCTCCCTATAACTCCTCCTATTACCCCATATACCCGCTCCCTATAACTCCTCCTATTACCCCATATAACCTCTCCCTATAACTCCTCCTATTACCCCATATAACCGCTCCCTATAACTCCTCCTATTACCCCATATAACCGCTCCCTGTAACTCCTCCTATTACCCCATATAACCGCTCCCTATAACTCCTCCTATTACCCCATATAACCGCTCCCTGTAACTCCTCCTATTACCCCATATAACCGCTCCCTGTAACTCCTCCTATTACCCCATATAACCGCTCCCTATAACTCCTATTACCCAATATAACCGCTCCCTGTAACTCCTCCTATTACCCCATATAACCGCTCCCTGTAACTCCTCCTATTACCCCATATAACCGCTCCCTGTAACTCCTCCTATTACCCCATATAACCGCTCCCTGCGTTACAACTGGACAGATTCCCCTGCTCTGCCTTTTAACCCTTTAGACTTGGGCTGTGATGAGGCCGGAGAACCACCAAAGCAACATATGTCGAATGAAACAGAGAGTCTCAGTGCCGCGGGCGGGACCTTAACCCATCTGTCGGGAGCTGCTGTTACAGTCACTTTTAAGGGACCGAGGTGGAGATCCGGCAGAAAAACACGACCTCATTTATCTGCAATATAATGTACGCAGGAATCTGGCTATAAGCTTCATAGCAATCATCACTTTAATATCAACCTGCAGCAGTATAAACCCTGCGCCCAAGGAGTCTGCCCCTCCCCCCGCAGGGTGACACAGTGACAGACAGAAGGGAGCTATGAGTCTGTCCCTCCCCCGCAGGGTGACACAGTGACACAGACAGAAGGGAGCTATGAATCTGTCCCTCCCCCCCCCCCCCCCGCAGGGTGACACAGTGATACAGACAGAAGGGAGCTATGAATCTGTCCCTTCTCCCGCAGGGTGACACAGACAGAAGGGAGCTATGCGTCTGTCCCTTCTCCCGCAGGGTGACAGTGTCACAGACAGAAGGGAGCTATGAGTCTGTCCCTCCCCCGCAGGGTGACACAGTGCCACAGACAGAAGGGAGCTATGAGTCTGTCCCTCCCCCCGCAGGGTGACACAGTGACACAGACAGAAGGGAGCTATGAGTCTGTCCCTCCCCCCGCAGGGTGACACAGTGACACAGACAGAAGGGAGCTATGCGTCTGTCCCTCCACCTGCAGGGTGACACAGTGACACAGACAGAAGGGAGCTATGAGTCTGTCCCTCCCCCCGCAAGGTGACACAGTGACACAGACAGAAGGGAGCTATGCGTCTGTCCCTCCCCCCGCAGGGTGACACAGTGCCACAGACAGAAGGGAGCTATGAGTCTGTGCCTCCCCCCGCAGGGTGACAGACAGAAGGGAGCTATGAGTCTGTCCCTCCCCCCGCAGGGTGACAGAGTGACACAGACAGAAGGGAGCTATGAGTCTGTCCCTCCCCCCGCAGGGTGACACAGTGACACAGACAGAAGGGAGCTATGAGTCTGTCCCTCCCCCCGCAGGGTGACACAGTGACACAGACAGAAGGGAGCTATGAGTCTGTCCCTCCCCCTGCAGGGTGACACAGTGACACAGACAGAAGGGAGCTATGAGTCTGTCCCTCCCCCCGCAGGGTGACACAGTGACACAGACAGAAGGGAGCTATGCGTCTGTCCCTTCTCCCGCAGGGTGACACAGACAGAAGGGAGCTATGAGTCTGTCCCTCCCCCCGCAGGGTGACACAGAGACACAGACAGAAGGGAGCTATGAGTCTGTCCCTCCCCCCGCAGGGTGACACAGTGACACAGACAGAAGGGAGCTATGAGTCTGTCCCTCCCCCGCAGGGTGACACAGTGACACAGACAGAAGGGTGCTATGAGTCTGTCCCTCCCCCGCAGGGTGACACAGTGACACAGACAGAAGGGAGCTATGAGCCTGTCCCTCCCCCCGCAGGGTGACACAGTGACACAGAAAGAAGGGAGCTATGAGCCTGTCCCTCCCCCCGCAGGGTGACACAGTGACACAGACAGAAGGGAGCTATGAGTCTGTCCCTCCCCCCGCAGGGTGACACAGTGACACAGACAGAAGGGAGCTATGAGTCTGTCCCTCCCCCCGCAGGGTGACACAGTGACACAGACAGAAGGGAGCTATGAGTCTGTCCCTCCCCCCGCAGGGTGACACAGTGACACAGACAGAAGGGAGCTATGAGTCTGTCCCTCCCCCGCAGGGTGACACAGTGACACAGACAGAAGGGAGCTATGAGTCTGTTCCTCCCCCGCAGGGTGACAGTGACACAGACAGAAAGGAGCTATGAGCCTGTCCCTCCCCCCGCAGGGTGACACAGACAGAAGGCAGCTATGAGTCTGTCCCTCCCCCCGCAGGGTGACACAGTGACACAGACAGAAGGGAGCTATGAGTCTGTCCCTCCCCCCGCAGGGTGACACAGTGACACAGACATATGGGAGCTATGAGTCTGTCCCTCCCCCCGCAGGGTGACACAGTGACACAGACAGAAGGGAGCTATGAGTCTGCCCCTCCCCCCGCAGGGTGACACAGTGACACAGACAGAAGGGAGCTATGAGTCTGTCCCTCCCCCGCAGGGTGACACAGTGACACAGACAGAAGGGTGCTATGAGTCTGTCCCTCCCCCGCAGGGTGACACAGTGACACAGACAGAAGGGAGCTATGAGCCTGTCCCTCCCCCCGCAGGGTGACACAGTGACACAGAAAGAAGGGAGCTATGAGCCTGTCCCTCCCCCCGCAGGGTGACACAGTGACACAGACAGAAGGGAGCTATGAGTCTGTCCCTCCCCCCGCAGGGTGACACAGTGACACAGACAGAAGGGAGCTATGAGTCTGTCCCTCCCCCCGCAGGGTGACACAGTGACACAGACAGAAGGGAGCTATGAGTCTGTCCCTCCCCCCGCAGGGTGACACAGTGACACAGACAGAAGGGAGCTATGAGTCTGTCCCTCCCCCGCAGGGTGACACAGTGACACAGACAGAAGGGAGCTATGAGTCTGTTCCTCCCCCGCAGGGTGACAGTGACACAGACAGAAAGGAGCTATGAGCCTGTCCCTCCCCCCGCAGGGTGACACAGACAGAAGGCAGCTATGAGTCTGTCCCTCCCCCCGCAGGGTGACACAGTGACACAGACAGAAGGGAGCTATGAGTCTGTCCCTCCCCCCGCAGGGTGACACAGTGACACAGACAGATGGGAGCTATGAGTCTGTCCCTCCCCCCACAGGGTGACACAGTGACACAGACAGAAGGGAGCTATGAGTAGTCAGGGACCCAACAAAGGATCATTGAGAAGGTCCCATAATGAGCACAGTTAGAAAGCAGTTTGCCACACACTGCTGTGCCAGTGTCAGGGGCACATTAAGCACATCCATATGCCAGACACATGGGCAACAGATGGCAGGAGTGTATTGTCACTGCCGATGCTGGCACCCTGCAGCACAGATCTCTACTCGCACCTGGGGACACGTCTCCGCTCTGCTGCACTTCTGGTAACTACTAATTACATATTATTCTGCAGGCTCCGTCCACACAGTATATACACCCTCACCACTGTGTCACCCTGCGGGGGGAGGGACAGGGTCATAGCTCCCTTCTGTCTGTGTCACCCTGCGGGGGGGAGGGACAGACTCATAGCTCCCTTCTGTCTGTGTCACCCTGCGGGGGGGAGGGACAGGGTCATAGCTCCCTTCTGTCTGTGTCACCCTGCGGGGGGGGAGGGACAGACTCATAGCTCCCTTCTGTCTGTGTCACCCTGCAGGGGGAGGGACAGGGTCATAGCTCCCTTCTGTCTGTGTCACCCTGCGGGGGGAGGGACAGACTCATAGCTCCCTTCTGTCTGTGTCACCCTGCAGGGGGAGGGACAGGGTCATAGCTCCCTTCTGTCTGTGTCACCCTGCAGGGGGAGGGACAGGGTCATAGCTCCCTTCTGTCTGTGTCACCCTGCGGGACAAGTCCAGTGTGTGTGTGTGTGTGTGTGTGTGTGTGTGTGTGTGTGTGTGTGTGTGTGTGTGTGTGTGTGTGTGTGTGTGTGTGTGTGTGTGTGTGTGTGTGTGTGTGTGTGTGTGTGTGTGTGTGTGTGTGTAGAAACACAAATAACAATTACTCCAAAGGATGTGTTACAAATCTCTATAAATGCACCTATCCTTGTATATGTATAAAATAATGTCACATTGTCATTAAAATATAATGTCACATAAGGAGGTTCCCCAGTAAATTCATTCATTCATCAGAACGCGCGGCCACCAAAACACAAACCTTGTGACCATCAACGATGCCTAAAAGTAACTTTCACGTGTCCGAGCCGTGGAAGGCAAGAGAGTAGCAGAGTGAGGCAGAGGTGTAATCACTGCAGCACAAAATACCCCGCCATGCAGGTGTGTGGAGACTGAGACGCACGCACACACACACGCACGCACACGCACACACACACACACGCGCACGTACGCATGCACACACGCGCACACCACTGTCATTAGAAATGTGTGCAATGCTGCATTAACCACGTCCCTGTCATTAGGTCACTTTGCTCCAACGTGGGACTGACCCTTTAATTCATTAAACACGTCCCGGTCATTAGGTCACTTTGCTCCTACGTGGGACTGACCCTTTAATTCATTAACCACGTCCCGGTCATTAGGTCACTTTGCTCCTACGTGGGACTGACCCTTTAAACTACAGAGTAGCTGTTATAAAGGAAGAGAAGAAATGATGGTTAAGCACTTCTACATGAAAGTTGTTGGTAACCAAAAGGATGCTCCAGCTTTGGGACGCGGGAGCGAGCAGTGAGTTATTAGGGCCGCAGCAGGGTACCGGCTGTGTGGTGCTTTGCATTCCCACGGAGAGCTTCCTGTTCACCCTTTAGGCAGATGGCAGGCTGCCCGTACAGAGAGTAATCCCGGCTACTCTGAGAGCGCTGTGTCCCGCTGGGGTCGTAAAAAAGGCAATCCATAAACACGAGGGAAGCAACGTCCTTCTAAAGGAGCTTTAACGGGTTAAATGGTCAGTGCAGTAAAGGTATCATTGTAATAAGGTCACTTTGCCCCTCTGTGTCAATGACCCTTAAACCAAGTCGCTGTCATAAGGTCATGTTACCAGTCCATGGACTGACCCTTTAACCCATTAAACACGTCCCGGTCATTAGGTCACTTTGCTCCTACGTGGGACTGACCCTTTAATTCATTAAATACGTCCCGGTCATTAGGTCACTTTGCTCCTAGGTGGGACTGTCCCTTTAAACAGTACCCCACACCCGTTCCCCAGCCCCTGCTAACGGCCTCTCCGTGTTTCTCGCTGTGTCAGCAGCGGCTGCATCGTTTGCCTTATCGCTGCATTAAATCGCAGCCCCTGTGGTTTTCACATGAGAGAAATTCACTTTGGAGTCAGGTTATTGCTAACTTATGCAGCTAAATCTTCCTGATAAAAAGTGCTGTCGGGAAGCGTGACACCTGCAGTAATAAAAGGATCAGCCGGCGGGGGGGGGGGGGGGGGGGGGGGGGGGGGGTTTATGTTGTACGCTTGGCACGGCACAGGGAATGGAAACGCACACTGACCAAGAGGCATGAGGAACACAGCAAGGCTGCACTGCTCCAATAGGAAAAACAGTGGGGGTGGTGGCAGAGAGAGCCCCATACAATGGATAATTATGTATATATGTGAGATATATATACATATATATATATATATATATATATATGTATATGTATGTAGATGTGTACTAGTGGGTCAGAGTGGGGATTCACCATTCAACTAATTGAATGATGGTGTCCCGGAGGGCTGTGAGAAATTGTGTATTGTATATAGTACCCCTCTCTATTGAGGATGTATTAAAAGATAAATATGAACACTGCACAAAAGGCAGTGTGAAAAAACTACTGACTAACTCCTCCATTACCTGCAAAACTGGGCTGCATCGTTAAAGGGTCAGTCCCGCGTTAGGAACAAAGTGACCTATTGACAGGGACGTGCTTATACACTGCCCGCCCCTCTCCTGCGCTGATATACACTGCCCGCCCCTCTCCTGCGCTGATATACACTGCCCGCTCCTCTCCAGCGCTGAAATACACTGCCCGCCCCTCTCCTGCGCTGATATACACTGCCCGCCCCTCTCCTGCGCTGATATACACTGCCCGCCCCTCTTCTGCGCTGATATACACTGCCCCGCCCCTCTCCTGCGCTGATATACACTGCCCGCCCCTCTCCTGCGCTGATATACACTGCCCGCCCCTCTCCTGCGCTGATATACACTGCCCCGCCCCTCTCCTGCGCTGATATACACTGCCTCGTCCCTCTCCTGCGCTGATATACACTGCCTCGTCCCTCTCCTGCGCTGATATACACTGCCTCGTCCCTCTCCTGCGCTGATATACACTGCCCGCCCCTCTCCTGCGCTGATACACACTGCCTCGTCCCTCTCCTGCGCTGATATACACTGCCCGCCCCTCTCCTGCGCTGATACACACTGCCCCTCTCCTGCGCTGATACACACTGCCCCACCCCTCTCCTGCGCTGATATACACTGCCCCGCCCCTCTCCAGCGCTGATATACACTGCCCGCCCCTCTCCTGCGCTGATATACACTGCCCGCCCCTCTCCTGCGCTGATATACACTGCCCGCCCCTCCTGCGCTGATATACACTGCCCCGCCCCTCTCCTGCACTGATATACACTGCCCCGCCCCTCTCCTGCGCTGATATACACTGCCCCGCCCCTCTCCTGCGCTGAAAAACACTGCCCGCTCCTCTCCTGCGCTGATATACACTGCCCGCCCCTCTCCTGCGTTGATATACACTGCCCCGCCCCTCTCCTGCGCTGATATACACTGCCCCGCCCCTCTCCTGCGCTGATACACACTGCCCGCCCCTCTCCTGCACTGATATACACTGCCCCGCCCCTCTCCTGCGCTGATACACACTGCCCGCCCCTCTCCTGCGCCGATATACATTGCCCGCCCCTCTCCTGCGCCGATATACACTGCCCCGTCCCTCTCCTGCGCCGATATACACTGCCCGCTCCTCTCCTGCGCTGATATACATTGCCCGCCCCTCTCCTGCGCCGATATACACTGCCCGCCCCTCTCCTGTGCCGATATACACTGCCCCGCTCCTCTCCTGCGCCGATATACACTGCCCCGCTCCTCTCCTGCGCTGATATACACTGCCCCGCTCCTCTCCTGCTCTGATATACACTGCCCCGCCCCTCTCCTGCGCCGATATACACTGCCCGCCCCTCTCCTGCGCTGATATACACTGCCCGCCCCTCTCCTGCGCTGATATACACTGCCCGCTCCTCTCCTGCGCTGATATACACTGCCCCGCTCCTCTCCTGCTCTGATATACACTGCCCCGCCCCTCTCCTGCGCTGATACACACTGCCCCGCCCCTCTCCTGCGCTGATATACACTGCCCGCCCCTCTCCTGCGCTGATATACACTGCCCGCTCCTCTCCTGCGCTGATATACACTGCCGCGTCCCTCTCCTGCGCTGATATACACTGCCCCGCTCCTCTCCTGCACTGATATACACTGCCCGCTCCTCTCCTGCGCTGATATACACTGCCCGCTCCTCTCCTGCGCTGATATACACTGCCCCGCTCCTTTCCTGCTCTGATATACACTGCCCGCTCCTCTCCTGCGCTGATATACACTGCCCCGCTCCTCTCCTGCTCTGATATACACTGCCCCGCCCCTCTCCTGCGCTGATACACACTGCCCCGCTCCTCTCCTGCGCTGATATACACTGCCCGCTCCTGTCCTGCGCTGATATACACTGTCCGCTCCTCTCCTGCGCTGATATACACTGCCCGCCCCTCTCCTGCGCTGATATACACTGCCCCGCTCCTCTCCTGCACTGATATACACTGCCCGCTCCTCTCCTGCGCTGATATACACTGCCCGCTCCTCTCCTGCGCTGATATACACTGCCCGCCCCTCTCCTGCGCTGATATACACTGCCCCGCCCCCTCCTGTGCCGATATACACTGCCCCGCTCCTCTCCTGCGCCGATATACACTGCCCCGCTCCTCTCCTGCGCTGATATACACTGCCCCGCTCCTCTCCTGCTCTGATATACACTGCCCCGCCCCTCTCCTGCGCTGATACACACTGCCCGCCCCTCTCCTGCGCTGATATACACTGCCCGCCCCTCTCCTGCGCTGATATACACTGCCCGCTCCTCTCCTGCGCTGATATACACTGCCGCGTCCCTCTCCTGCGCTGATATACACTGCCCCGCCCCTCTCCTGCGCTGATATACACTGCCCCGCTCCTCTCCTGCGCTGATATACACCGCCCGCTCCTCTCCTGCGCTGATATACACTGCCCGCTCCTCTCCTGCGCTGATATACACTGCCCCGCCCCTCTCCTGCGCTGATATACACTGCCCGCTCCTCTCCTGCGCTGATATACACTGCCCCGCTCCTCTCCTGCGCTGATATACACTGCCCGCCCCTCTCCTGCGCTGATATACACTGCCCGCTCCTCTCCTGCGCTGATACACACTGCCCGCCCCTTTCCTGTGATGATATACACTGCCCGCCCCTCTCCTACGCTGATATATACTGCCCGCCCCTCTCCTACGCTGATATATACTGCCCGCCCCTCTCCTGCGCTGATATACACTGCCCCGCTCCTCTCCTGCGCTGATATACACTGCCCCGCTCCTCTCCTGCGCTGATATACACTGCCCGCCCCTCTCCTGCGCTGATATACACTGCCCGCCCCTCTCCTGCGCTGACATACACTGCCCGCCCCTCTCCTGCGCTGATATACACTGCCCGCCCCTCTCCTGCGCTGATATACACTGCCCGCCCTTCTCCTGCGCTGATACACACTTCCCCCTCCGCTCCTGCGCTGATATACACTGCCCCACTCCTCTCCTGCGCTGATATACACTGCCCCGCTCCTCTCCTGCGCTGATACACACTGCCCGCCCCTCTCCTGCGCTGATATACACTGCCTGCCCCTCTCCTGATCTGATATACACTGCCCGCTCCTCTCCTGCGCTGATATACACTGCCCGCCCCTCTCCTGCGCTGATATACACTGCCCGCTCCTCTCCTGCACTGATATACACTGCCCCGCCCCTCTCCTGCGCTGATACACACTGCCCGCCCCTCCTGAGCTGATATACACTGCCCCGCCCCTCTCCTGCGCTGATACACACTGCCTTCCCCTCTCCCTGCGCTGATAAACACTGCCCGCCCCTCTCCTGCGCTGATATACACTGCCCGCCCCTCTCCTGCGCTGATATACACTGCCCCGCCCTTCTCCTGCGCTGATACACACTGCCTTCCCCTCTCCTGCGCTGATAAACACTGCCCGCCCCTCTCCTGCACCGATATACACTGCCCGCCTCTCTACTGCGCCGATATACACTGCCCCGTCCCTCTCCTGCGCCGATACACTGACCGCTCCTCTCCTGCGCCGATACACTGACCGCTCCTCTCCTGCGCCGATATACACTGCCCGCTCCTCTCCTGCGCTGATATACACTGCCTCGTCCCTCTCCTGCGCTGATATACACTGCCCGCTCCTCTCCTGCGCTGATACACACTGCCTCGTCCCTCTCCTGCGCTGATACACACTGCCCCGCTCCTCTCCTGCGCTGATATACACTGCCCGCTCCTCTCCTGCGCTGATATACACTGCCCGCTCCTCTCCTGCGCTGATATACACTGCCCCGCCCCTCTCCTGCGCTGATATACTCTGCCCCGCTCTGCTCCTGCGCTGATACACACTGCCCCGCTCCGCTCCTGCGCCGATACACACTGCCCGATCCTCTCCTGCGCTGATATACACTGCCCCTCTCCTGCGCTGATATACACTGCCCCTCTCCTCTCCTGCGCTGATATACACTGCCCGCCCCTCTCCTGCGCTGATACACACTGCCCGCCCCTCTCCTATGCTGATACACAGTGCCCCGCTCCGCTCCTGCGCTGATACACACTGCCCCGCTCCGCTCCTGCGCTGATACACACTGCCCCGCTCCGCTCCTGCGCTGATATACACTACCCGCCCCTCTCCTGCGCTGATATACACTGCCCCGCCCCTCTCCTGCGCTGATATAAACTGCCCGCCCCTCTCCTACTCTGATACACACTGCCTGCTCCTCTCCTACTCTGATACACACTGCCCGCCCCTCTCCTGCACTGATATACACTGCCCCGCCCCTCTCCTGCGCTGATATACACTGCCCCGCTCCTCTCCTGCGCTGATACACACTGCCCGCCCCTCTCCTGCGCTGATAGACACTGCCCCGTCCCTCTCCTGCGCTGAAATACACTGCCCGCCCGTCTCCTGCGCTCATATACACTGCCCGCCCCCTCTCCTGCGCTGATATACACTGCCCCGCCCCTCTCCTGCGCTGATATATACTGCCCACTCCTCTCCTGCGCTGATATACACTGCCCCGCCCCTCTCCTGCGTTGATATACACTGCCAGCCCCTCTCCTGCGCTGATATACACTGCCCCGCCCCTCTCCTGCGCTGATATACACTGCCCGCTCCTCTCCTGCGCTGATGTACACTGCCCCGTCCCTCTCCTGCGCTGATATACACTGCCCGCCCCTCTCCTGCGCTGATATACACTGCCCCGCCCCTCTCCTGCGCTGATATACACTGCCCCGCTCCTCTCCTGCGCTGATTATACACTGTCCCGCTCCTCTCCTGCGCTGAAATACACTGCCCGCCCCTCTCCTGCGCTGATATACACTGCCCCGCCCCTCTCCTGCGCTGATATACACTGCCCGCCCCTCTCCTGCGCTGATATACACTGCCCGCTCCTATCCTGCGCTGAAATACACTGCCCGCCCCTCTCCTGCGCTGATATACACTGCCCCGCCCCTCTCCTGCGCTGATATACACTGCCCGCCCCTCTCCTGCGCTGATATACACTGCCCGCTCCTATCCTGCGCTGATATACACTGCCCCGCCCCTCTCCTGCGCTGATATACACTGCCCGCCCCTCTCCTGCGCTGATATACACTGCCCCGCTCCTCTCCTGCGCTGATATACACTGCCCGCTCCTCTCCTGCGCTAATATACACTGCCCCGCCCCTCTCCTGCGCTGATACACTGCCCGCTCCTCTCCTGCGCTGATATACACTGCCCCGCCCCTCTCCTGCGCTGATATACACTGCGCGCTCCTCTCCTGCGCTGATAAACACTGCCCGCCCCTCTCCTGCGCTGATATACACTGCCCCGCTCCTCTCCAGTGCTGATATACACTGCCCCGCCCCTCTCCTGCGCTGATATACACTGCCCGCCCCTCTCCTGCGCTGATACACACTGCCCGCCCCTCTCCTGCGCTGATACACACTGCCCGCCCCTCTCCTGCGCTGATACACACTGCCCGCTGCTTTCCTGCGCTGATACACACTGCCCGCTCCTCTCCTGCGCTGATACACACTGCCCGCTCCTCTCCTGCGCTGATATACACTGCCCGCTCCTCTCCTGCGCTGATATACACTGCCCGCTCTGCTCCTGCGCTGATATACACTGCCCGCTCCTCTCCTGCGCTGACACACTCTGCCCCGCCCCTCTCCTGCGCTGACATACACTGCCCCGCTCCTCTCCTGTGCTGATACACACTGCCCGCCCCTCTCCTGCGCTGATATACACTGCCCGCCCCTCTCCTGCGCTGATATACACTGCCCGCCCCTCTCCTGCGCTGATATATACTGCCCGCCCCTCTGCTGCGCTGATATACACTGCCCCGCTCTTCTCCTGCGCCGAAATACACTGCCCGCTCCTCTCCTGCGCTGATATATACTGCCCGCTCCTCTCCTGCGCTGATACACACTGCCCCGCCCCTCTCCTGCGCTGATATACACTGCCCGCTCCTCTCCTGCACTGATATACACTGCCCGCTCCTCTCCTGCGCTGATATACACTGCCCCGCCCCTCTCCTGCGCTGATATACACTGCCCCGCCCCTCTCCTGCGCTGATATACACTGCCCCGCCCCTCTCCTGCGCTGATACACACTGCCCACTCCTCTCCTGCACTGATATACAATGCCCCGCTCCTCTCCTGCGCTGATATACACTGCCCCGCCCCTCTCCTGCGCTGATATACACTGCCTGCTCCTCTCCTGCGCTGATAAACACTGCCCCGCTCCTCTCCTGCACTGATATACACTGCCCGCCCCTCTCCTGCGCTGATATACACTGCCCCGCTCCTCTCCAGCGCTGATATACACTGCCCCGCCCCTCTCCTGCGCTGATATACACTGCCCGCCCCTCTCCTGCGCTGATACACACTGCCCGCCCCTCTCCTGCGCTGATACACACTGCCCGCTCCTCTCCTGCACTGATATACACTGCCCGCCCCTCTCTGCGCTGATACACACTGCCCGCTCCTCTCCTGCGCTGATATACACTGCCCGCTCCTCTCCTGCGCTGATATACACTGCCCGCTCCTCTACTGCGCTGATATACACTGCCCCGCCCCTCCTGCGCTGATATACACTGCCCCGCCCCTCTCCTGCGCTGATATACACTGCCCGCCCCTCTCCTGCGCTGATATACACTGCCCGTTCCTCTCCTGCGCTGATATACACTGCCCGCCCCTCTCCTGCGCTGATATACACTGCCCCGCTCCTCTCCTGCTCTGATATACACTGCCCCGCTCCTCTCCTGCGCTGATATACACTGCCCCGCCCCTCTCCTGCACTGATATACACTGCCCGCTCCTCTCCTGCGCTGATATACACTGCCCGCTCCTCTCCTGCGCTGATATACACTGCCCCGCCCCTCCTGCGCTGATATACACTGCCCCGCCCCTCTCCTGCGCTGATATACACTGCCCGCCCCTCTCCTGCGCTGATATACACTGCCCGTTCCTCTCCTGCGCTGATATACACTGCCCGCCCCTCTCCTGCGCTGATATACACTGCCCGCTCCTCTCCTGCGCTGACACACACTGCCCCGCCCCTCTCCTGCGCTGACATACACTGCCCCGCTCCTCTCCTGTGCTGATACACACTGCCCGCCCCTCTCCTGCGCTGATATACACTGCCCGTCCCTCTCCTGCGCTGATATACACTGCCCGCTCCTCTCCTGCACTGATATACACTGCCCGCCCCTCTCCTGCGCTGATATATACTGCCCGCCCCTCTGCTGCGCTGATATACACTGCCCGTTCCTCTCCTGCGCTGATATACACTGCCCAACCCTCTCCTGCGCTGATATACACTGCCCGCCCCTCTCCTGCGCTGATATATACTGCCCGCTCCTCTCCTGCGCTGATACAAACTGCCCCGCCCCTCTCCTGCGCTGATATACACTGCCCGCTCCTCTCCTGCACTGATATACACTGCCCGCCCCTCTCTGCGCTGATACACACTGCCCGCTCCTCTCCTGCGCTGATATACACTGCCCGCTCCTCTCCTGCGCTGATATACACTGCCCGCTCCTCTCCTGCGCTGATATACACTGCCCCGCCCCTCCTGCGCTGATATACACTGCCCCGCCCCTCTCCTGCGCTGATATACACTGCCCGCCCCTCTCCTGCGCTGATATACACTGCCCGTTCCTCTCCTGCGCTGATATACACTGCCCGCCCCTCTCCTGCGCTGATATACACTGCCCGCTCCTCTCCTGCGCTGATATACACTGCCCGCCCCTCTCCTGCGCTGATATACACTGCTCGCCCCTCTCCTGCGCTGATATACACTGCCCGCCCCTCTCCTGCGCTGATATACACTGCCCGCCCCTCTCCTGCGCTGATATACACTGCCCGCTCCTCTCCTGCACTGATATACACTGCCCGCTCCTCTCCTGCGCTGATATACACTGCCCCGCCCCTCTCCTGCGCTGATATACACTGCCCGCCCCTCTCCTGCGCTGATATACACTGCCCGCTCCTCTCCTGCACTGATATACACTGCCCGCTCCTCTCCTGCGCTGATATACACTGCCCGCCCCTCTCCTGCGCTGATATACGCTGCCGGCAAAGAACACAGATTGTTTCAATATGTTTTTTGTGAATTTGCTTGAAAACATAAAATTAAATGACTGATCTGCAAATTTCAGGAAAATGTACAATTCTATATTTTGGGATATCAATCAAAATCAGCAGCGGGAGACAAAACTATAAATGATCTGGAAACAACAGGTCACATGATAAATGTCTATTTCATGCCATATAGCATCAACCATGTGTGCAGGACGCAATATACAGGACGTGCCTCTGTGGTAATGTCACAATATTATTACTTCATAAGACAGGGAAGAATAAACAGATATGTGCACACATCAGCATTCTGGGATCTGGCCTCTGCTCCAAAGAGCGTACAGTCTAATTTGGGGTGTTGGGAGGTCGTTGTAGTCTGTATCTGAAAGAGCCAGCGTAAGAGGTAAGTGTGTATATGGGGCGTCAAGAGATCCCGATACCTACGGGGAGTGAGGGGGAGAGAGAGCGTGACGGGGAGTGGGGGGGAGAGAGAGCGTGACGGGGAGTGAGGGGGAGAGAGAGCGTGACGGGGAGTGGGGGGGAGAGAGAGCGTGACGGGGAGAGAGGGGGAGAGAGAGCGTGACGGGGAGTGGGGGGGAGAGCGTGACGGGGAGTGAGGGGGAGAGAGAGCGTGACGGGGAGTGAGGGGGAGAGAGAGCGTGACGGGGAGTGAGGGGGAGAGAGAGAGCATGACGGGGAGTGGGGAGGAGAGAGCGCGTGACTGGGAGTGAGGGGGAGAGAGAGCGTGACGGGGAGTGACGGGGATAGCGCGTGACGGGGATAGCGCGTGACGGGGAGAACGCGTGACGGGGAGAGCGCGTGACGGGGAGAGCGCGTGACGGGGAGAGCGCGTGACGGGGAGTGAGGGGGAGAGCGCGTGACGGGGAGTGAGGGGAACAGCGCGTGACGGGGAGTGAGGGGGAGAGCGCGTGACGGGGAGTGAGGGGGAGAGCGCGTGACAGGGAGTGAGGGGAACAGCGCGTGACGGGGAGTGAGGGGGAGAGCGCGTGACGGGGAGTGAGGGGGAGAGCGCGTGACGGGGAGTGGGGGGGAGAGCGCGTGACGGGGAGTGAGGGGGAGAGCGCGTGACGGGGAGTGAGGGGGAGCGCGCGTGACGGGGAGTGATCGGGAGCGCGCGTGACGGGGAGTGAGGGGGAGAGCGCGTGACGGGGAGTGAGGGGGAGAGCGCGTGACGGGGAGTGAGGGGGAGAGCGCGTGACGGGGAGTGAGGGGGAGAGCGCGTGACGGGGAGTGAGGGGGAGAGCGCGTGACGGGGAGTGAGGGGGAGAGCGCGTGACGGGGAGTGAGGGGGAGAGCGCGTGACGGGGAGTGAGGGGGGAGAGGGAGTGAGTGGGAGAGGGCGTGACAGGGAGTGAGGGGGAGAGCGCGTGACGGA